>NC_056456.1:43643147-43803147 GCF_018296145.1 Oncorhynchus tshawytscha | reverse complement strand
CCTATCTGTCTGTCTCATCCCATCCTCACTCTACACCTCCTATTTGTCTGTCTCATCCCATTCTCACTCTACACCTCCTATCTGTCTGTCTCATCCCATCCTCACCTCCTATCTGTCTGTCTCATCCCATCCTCACTCTACACCTCCTATCTGTCTGTCTCATCCCATCCTCACTCTACACCTCCTATCTATCTGTCTCATCCCATCCTCACCTCCTATCTGTCTGTCTCATCCCATCCTCACTCTACACCTCCTATCTGTCTGTCTCATCCCATCCTCACTCTACACCTCCTATCTATCTGTCTCATCCCATCCTCACCTCCTATCTGTCTGTCTGTCTGTCTAATCCCATCCTCACTCTACACCCCCTATCTGTCTCCCTCATCCCATCCTCACTCTACACCTCCTATCTGTCTGTCTCATCCCATCCTCACTCTATACCTCCCCCTGTATCTGTCTGTCTCATCCCATCATCTCTACACCTCCTATCTGTCTGTCTCATCCCATCCTCACATCTGTCTGTCTCATCCTATCCTCACTCTACACCTCCTATCTGTCTGTCTCATCCCATCATCTCTATACCTCCTATCTGTCTGTCTCATCCCATCCTCACCTCCTATCTGTCTGTCTCATCCCATCCTCACTCTACACCTCCCCCTGTATCTGTCTGTCTCATCCAATCCAAACTCTACACCTCCTATCTGTATCCCTCATCCCATCCTTACTCTACACCTCCTATCTGTCTGTCTCATCCCATCATCTCTACACCTCCTATCTGTCTCCCTCATCCCATCCTCACTCTACACCTCCCCTGTATCTGTCTGTCTCATACCCATCATCTCTACACCTCCTATCTGTCTCCCTCATCCCATCCTCACTCTACACCTCCCCTGTATCTGTCTGTCTCATCCCATCATCTCTATATCTCCTATATGTCTGTCTCATCCCATCCTCACTCTACACCTCCTATCTGTCTGTCTCATCCCATCATCTCTACACCTCCTATCTGTCTCCCTCATCCCATCCTCACTCTACACCTCCCCCTGTATCTGTCTGTCTCATCCCATCATCTCTACACCTCCTATCTGTCTGTCTCATCCCATCCTCACTCTACACCTCATCCCATCCTCACTCTACACCTCTTATCTGTCTGTCTCATCCCATCCTCACCTCCTATCTGTCTCCCTCATCCCATCCTCCCTCTACACCTCCTATCTGTCTGTCTCATCCCATCCTCACTCTACACCTCCCCCTGTATCTGTCTGTCTCATCCCATCCTCACTCTACACCTCCTATCTGTCTGTCTCATCCCATCCTCACTCTACACCTCCTATCTGCCTGTCTCATCCCATCATCTCTACACCTCCTATCTGTCTGTCTCATCCCATCCTCACCTCCTATCTGTCTGTCTCATCCCATCCTCACTCTACACCTCCTATCTGTCTCTCATCCCATCCTTGCTCTGCACCTCCTATCTGTCTGTCTCCTCCCATCCTCACTCTACACCTCCTATCTGTCTGTCTCATCCCATCCTCACTCTACACCTCCTATCTGTCTGTCTCATCCCATCCTCACCTCCTATCTGTCTGTCTAATCCCATCCTCACTCTACACCTCCTATCTGTCTGTCTCATCCCATCATCTCTACACCTCCTATCTGTCTGTCTCATCCCATCCTCTCATCTGTCTGTCTCATCCTATCCTCACTCTACACCTCCTATCTGTCTCTCATCCCATCATCTCTACACCTCCTATCTGTCTGTCTCATCCCATCCTCACCTCCTATCTGTCTGTCTCATCCCATCCTCACCTCCTATCTGTCTGTCTCATCCAATCCTCACTCTACACCTCCTATCTGTCTGTCTCATCCCATCCTCACTCTACACCTCCTATCTGTCTGTCTCATCCCATCCTCACATCTGTCTGTCTCATCCTATCCTCACTCTACACCTCCTATCTGTCTGTCTCATCCCATCCTCACATCTGTCTGTCTCATCCTATCCTCACTCTACACCTCCTATCTCTCTGTCTCATCCCACCCTCAATCTACACCTCCTATCTGTCTGTCTAATCCCATCCTCACATCTGTCTCCCTCATCCCATCCTCACTCTACACCTCCTAACTGTCTGTCTCATCCCATCCTCACTCTACACCTCCCCCTGTATCTGTCTGTCTCATCCCATCATCTCTACACCTCCTATCTGTCTGTCTCATCCCATCCTCACCTCCTATCTGTCTGTCTCATCCCATCCTCACTCTACACCTCCTATCTGTCTGTCTCATCCCATCCTCACTCTACACCTCCTATCTGTCTGTCTCATCCCATCCTCACATCTGTCTGTCTCATCCTATCCTCACTCTACACCTCCTATCTGTCTCCCTCATCCCATCCTAACTCTACACCCCCCCCTGTATCTGTCTGTCTCATCCCATCCTCACTCTACACCTCCCCCTGTATCTGTCTGTCTCATCCCATCATCTCTACACCTCCTATCTGTCTGGCTAATCTCATCCTCACTCTACACCTCCTAACTGTCTGTCTCATCCCATCCTCACCTCCTATTTGTCTGTCTCATCCCATCCTCACTCTACACCTCCTATTTGTCTGTCTCATCCCATTCTCACTCTACACCTCCTATCTGTCTGTCTCATCCCATCCTCACCTCCTATCTGTCTGTCTCATCCCATCCTCACTCTACACCTCCTATTTGTCTGTCTCATCCCATCCTCACTCTACACCTCCTATCTGTCTCTCATCCCATTCTCACTCTACACCTCCTATCTGCCTGTCTCATCCCATCATCTCTACACCGCCTATCTGTCTGTCTCATCCCATCCCTTCATCTCTACACCTCCTATCTATCTGTCTGTCTCATCCCATCCTCACTCTACACCTCCTATCTGTCTGTCTCATCCCATCATCTCTACACCTCCTATCTGTCTGTCTCATCCCATCATCTCTACACCTCCTATCTGTCTGTCTCATCCCATCATCTCTACACCTCCTATCTGTCTGTCTCATCCCATCCTCACCTCCTATCTGTCTTTCTAATCCCATCCTCACTCTACACCTCCTATCTGTCTCTCATCCCATCCTCGCTCTACACCTCCTATCTGTCTGTCTCATCCCATCCTCACCTCCTATCTGTCTGTCTAATCCCATCCTCACTCTACACCTCCTATCTGTCTCCCTCATCCCATCCTCACTCTACACCTCCTATCTGTCTGACTCATCCCATCCTCACTCTACACCTCCCCCTGTATCTGTCTGTCTCATCCCATCATCTCTACACCTCCTATCTGTCTGTGTCATCCCATCCTCTCATCTGTCTGTCTCATCCTATCCTCACTCTACACCTCCTATCTGTCTCTCATCCCATCATCTCTACACCTCCTATCTGTCTGTCTCATCCCATCCTCACCTCCTATCTGTCTGTCTCATCCCATCCTCACTCTACACCCCCTATCTGTCTCCCTCATCCCATCATCTCTACACCTCCTATCTGTCTCCCTCATCCCATCCTCACTCTACACCTCCCCCTGTATCTGTCTGTCTCATCCCATCATCTCTATATCTCCTATATGTCTGTCTCATCCCATCCTCACTCTACACCTCATCCCATCCTCACTCTACATCTCTTATCTGTCTGTCTCATCCCATCCTCACCTCCTATCTGTCTCCCTCATCCCATCCTCCCTCTACACCTCCTATCTGTCTGTCTCATCCCATCCTCACTCTACACCTCCCCTGTATCTGTCTGTCTCATCCCATCCTCACTCTACACCTCCCATCTGTCTCCCTCATCCCATCCTCACTCTACACCTCCTATCTGTCTGTCTCATCCCATCCTCACTCTACACCTCCCCCTCTATCTGTCTGTCTCATCCCATCATCTCTACACCTCCTATCTGTCTGGCTCAACTCATCCTCACTCTACACCTCCTATCTGTTTGACTCATCCCATCCTCACTTCCTATCTGTCTGTCTCATCCCATCCTCACTCTACACCTCCTATTTGTCTGTCTCATCCCATTCTCACTCTACACCTCCTATCTGTCTGTTCATCCCATCCTCACCTCCTATCTGTCTGTCTCATCCCATCCTCACTCTACACCTCCTATCTGTCTGTCTCATCCCATCCTCACTCTACACCTCCTATCTATCTGTCTCATCCCATCCTCACCTAGTATCTGTCTGTCTCATCCCATCCTCACTCTACACCTCCTATCTGTCTGTCTCATCCCATCCTCACTCTACACCTCCTATCTATCTGTCTCATCCCATCCTCACCTCCTATCTGTCTGTCTGTCTAATTCCATCCTCACTCTACACCCCCTATCTGTCTCCCTCATCCCATCCTCACTCTACACCTCCTATCTGTCTGTCTCATCCCATCCTCACTCTACACCTCCCCCTGTATCTGTCTGTCTCATCCCATCATCTCTACACCTCCTATCTGTCTGTCTCATCCCATCCTCACATCTGTCTGTCTCATCCTATCCTCACTCTACACCTCCTATCTGTCTGTCTCATCCCATCATCTCTACACCTCCTATCTGTCTGTCTCATCCCATCCTCACCTCCTATCTGTCTGTCTCATCCCATCATCACTCTACACCTCCCCTGTATCTGTCTGTCTCATCCAATCCAAACTCTACACCTCCTATCTGTATCACTCATCCCATCCTTACTCTACACCTCCTATCTGTCTGTCTCATCCCATCATCTCTACACCTCCTATCTGTCTCCCTCATCCCATCCTCACTCTACACCTCCCCTGTATCTGTCTGTCTCATCCCATCATCTCTATATCTCCTATATGTCTGTCTCATCCCATCCTCACTCTACACCTCCCCTGTATCTGTCTGTCTCATCCCATCATCTCTACACCTCCTATCTGTCTCCCTCATCCCATCCTCACTCTACACTCTCCCCTGTATCTGTCTGTCTCATCCCATCATCTCTACACCTCCTATCTGTCTGTCTCATCCCATCCTCACTCTACACCTCCTATCTGTCTGTCTCATCCCATCCTCACTCTACACCTCCCCCTCTATCTGTCTGTCTCATCCCATCATCTCTACACCTCCTATCTGTCTGGCTCAACTCATCCTCACTCTACACCTCCTATCTGTTTGTCTCATCCCATCCTCACTTCCTATCTGTCTGTCTCATCCCATCCTCACTCTACACCTCCTATTTGTCTGTCTCATCCCATTCTCACTCTACACCTCCTATCTGTCTGTCTCATCCCATCCTCACATCTGTCTGTCTCATCCTATCCTCACTCTACACCTCCTATCTGTCTGTCTCATCCCATCCTCACTCTACACCTCCTATCTATCTGTCTCATCCCATCCTCACCTAGTATCTGTCTGTCTCATCCCATCCTCACTCTACACCTCCTATCTGTCTGTCTCATCCCATCCTCACTCTACACCTCCTATCTATCTGTCTCATCCCATCCTCACCTCCTATCTGTCTGTCTGTCTAATTCCATCCTCACTCTACACCCTATCTGTCTCCTCATCCCATCCTCACTCTACACCTCCTATCTGTCTGTCTCATCCCATCCTCACTCTACACCTCCCCTGTATCTGTCTGTCTCATCCCATCATCTCTACACCTCCTATCTGTCTGTCTCATCCCATCCTCACATCTGTCTGTCTCATCCTATCCTCACTCTACACCTCCTATCTGTCTGGCTCATCCCATCATCTCTACACCTCCTATCTGTTTGTCTCATCCCATCCTCACTTCCTATCTGTCTGTCTCATCCCATCATCACTCTACACCTCCCCCTGTATCTGTCTGTCTCATCCAATCCAAACTCTACACCTCCTATCTGTATCACTCATCCCATCCTTACTCTACACCTCCTATCTGTCTGTCTCATCCCATCATCTCTACACCTCCTATCTGTCTCCCTCATCCCATCCTCACTCTACACCTCCCCCTGTATCTGTCTGTCTCATCCCATCATCTCTACACCTCCTATCTGTCTCCCTCATCCCATCCTCACTCTACACCTCCCCCTGTATCTGTCTGTCTCATCCCATCATCTCTACACCTCCTATCTGTCTGTCTCATCCCATCCTCACTCTACACCTCATCCCATCCTCACTCTACACCTCTTATCTGTCTGTCTCATCCCATCCTCACCTCCTATATGTCTCCCTCATCCCATCCTCCCTCTACACCTCCCCTGTATCTGTCTGTCTCATCCCATCATCTCTACACCTCCTATCTGTCTGTCTCATCCCATCCTCACTCTACACCTCATCCCATCCTCACTCTACACCTCTTATCTGTCTGTCTCATCCCATCCTCACCTCCTATCTGTCTCCCTCATCCCATCCTCCCTCTACACCTCCTATCTGTCTGTCTCATCCCATCCTCACTCTACACCTCCCCTGTATCTGTCTGTCTGTCTCATCCCATCCTCACTCTACACCTCCCATCTGTCTCCCTCATCCCATCCTCACTCTACACCTCCTATCTGTCTGTCTCATCCCATCCTCACTCTACACCTCCCTGTATCTGTCTGTCTTTCTAATCCCATCCTCACTCTACACCTCCTATCTGTCTCTCATCCCATTCTCGCTCTACACCTCCTATCTGTCTGTCTCATCCCATCCTCACTCTACACCTCTTATCTGTCTGTCTCATCCCATCCTCACCTCCTATCTGTCTCCCTCATCCCATCCTCCCTCTACACCTCCTATCTGTCTGTCTCATCCCATCCTCACTCTACACCTCCCCTGTATCTGTCTGTCTCATCCCACCCTCACTCTACACCTCCCATCTGTCTCCCTCATCCCATCCTCACTATACACCTCCTATCTGTCTGTCTCATCCCATCCTCACTCTACACCTCCCCCTCTATCTGTCTGTCTCATCCCATCATCTCTACACCTCCTATCTGTCTGGCTCAACTCATCCTCACTCTACACCTCCTATCTGTTTGTCTCATCCCATCCTCACTTCCTATCTGTCTGTCTCATCCCATCATCACTCTACACCTCCCCCTGTATCTGTCTGTCTCATCCCATCCTCACTCTACACCTCCCATCTGTCTCCCTCATCCCATCCTCACTCTACACCTCCTATCTGTCTGTCTCATCCCATCCTCACTCTACACCTCCCCCTGTATCTGTCTGTCTCATCCCATCATCTCTATATCTCCTATATGTCTGTCTCATCCCATCCTCACTCTACACCTCATCCCATTCTCACTCTACACCTCCTATCTGTCTGTCTCATCCCATCCTCACTCTACACCTCCTATCTATCTGTCTCATCCCATCCTCACCTCCTATCTGTCTGCCTCATCCCATCCTCACTATACACCTCCTATCTGTCTGTCTCATCCCATCCTCACTCTACACCTCCCCCTCTATCTGTCTGTCTCATCCCATCATCTCTACACCTCCTATCTGTCTGGCTCAACTCATCCTCACTCTACACCTCCTATCTGTTTGTCTCATCCCATCCTCACTTCCTATCTGTCTGTCTCATCCCATCCTCACTCTACACCTCCTATTTGTCTGTCTCATCCCATTCTCACTCTACACCTCCTATCTGTCTGTCTCATCCCATCCTCACTCTACACCTCCTATCTATCTGTCTCATCCCATCCTCACCTCCTATCTGTCTGTCTCATCCCATCCTCACTCTACACCTCCTATCTGTCTGTCTCATCCCATCCTCACTCTACACCTCCTATCTATCTGTCTCATCCCATCCTCACCTCCTATCTGTCTGTCTGTCTAATCCCATCCTCACTCTACACCCCCCTATCTGTCTCCCTCATCCCATCCTCACTCTACACCTCCTATCTGTCTGTCTCATCCCATCCTCACTCTACACCTCCCCCTGTATCTGTCTGTCTCATCCCATCATCTCTACACCTCCTATCTGTCTGTCTCATCCCATCCTCACATCTGTCTGTCTCATCCTATCCTCACTCTACACCTCCTATCTGTCTGTCTCATCCCATCATCTCTACACCTCCTATCTGTCTGTCTCATCCCATCCTCACTCTACACCTCCTATCTGTCTGTCTCATCCCATCCTCACTCTACACCTCCCCCTGTATCTGTCTGTCTCATCCAATCCAAACTCTACACCTCCTATCTGTATCACTCATCCCATCCTTACTCTACACCTCCTATCTGTCTGTCTCATCCCATCATCTCTACACCTCCTATCTGTCTCCCTCATCCCATCCTCACTCTACACCTCCCCCTGTATCTGTCTGTCTCATCCCATCATCTCTATATCTCCTATATGTCTGTCTCATCCCATCCTCACTCTACACCTCCCCCTGTATCTGTCTGTCTCATCCCATCATCTCTACACCTCCTATCTGTCTGTCTCATCCCATCCTCACTCTACACCTCATCCCATCCTCACTCTACACCTCTTATCTGTCTGTCTCATCCCATCCTCACCTCCTATATGTCTCCCTCATCCCATCCTCCCTCTACACCTCCTATCTGTCTCCCTCATCCCATCCTCACTCTACACCTCCCCCTGTATCTGTCTGTCTCATCCCATCATCTCTATATCTCCTATATGTCTGTCTCATCCCATCCTCACTCTACACCTCATCCCATCCTCACTATACACCTCTTATCTGTCTGTCTCATCCCATCCTCACCTCCTATCTGTCTCCCTCATCCCATCCTCCCTCTACACCTCCTATCTGTCTGTCTCATCCCATCCTCACCTCCTATCTGTCTGTCTCATCCCATCATCACTCTACACCTCCCATCTGTCTCCCTCATCCCATCCTCACTCTACACCTCCTATCTGTCTGTCTCATCCCATCCTCACTCTACACCTCCCCCTCTATCTGTCTGTCTCATCCCATCATCTCTACACCTCCTATCTGTCTGGCTCAACTCATCCTCACTCTACACCTCCTATCTGTTTGTCTCATCCCATCCTCACTTCCTATCTGTCTGTCTCATCCCATCCTCACTCTACACCTCCTATTTGTCTGTCTCATCCCATTCTCACTCTACACCTCCTATCTGTCTCATCCCATTCTCACTCTACACCTCCTATCTGTCTGTCTCATCCCATCCTCACCTCCTATCTGTCTGTCTCATCCCATCCTCACTCTACACCTCCTATCTATCTGTCTCATCCCATCCTCACCTCCTATCTGTCTGTCTGTCTAATCCCATCCTCACTCTATACCCCCTATCTGTCTCCCTCATCCCATCCTCACTCTACAGCTCCTATCTGTCTGTCTCATCCCATCCTCACTCTACACCTCCCCTGTATCTGTCTGTCTCATCCCATTCTCATCTCTACACCTCCTATCTGTCTGTCTCATCCCATCCTCACATCTGTCTGTCTCATCCTATCCTCACTCTACACCTCCTATCTGTCTGTCTCATCCCATCATCTCTACACCTCCTATCTGTCTGTCTCATCCCATCCTCACCTCCTATCTGTCTGTCTCATCCCATCCTAACTCTACACCTGCTATCTGTCTGTCTCATCCCATCCTCACTCTACACCTCCCCCTGTATCTGTCTGTCTCATCCAATCCAAACTCTACACCTCCTATCTGTATCACTCATCCCATCCTTACTCTACACCTCCTATCTGTCTGTCTCATCCCATCATCTCTACACCTCCTATCTGTCTCCCTCATCCCATCCTCACTCTACACCTCCCCCTGTATCTGTCTGTCTCATCCCATCATCTCTATATCTCCTATATGTCTGTCTCATCCCATCCTCACTCTACACCTCCCCCTGTATCTGTCTGTCTCATCCCATCATCTCTACACCTCCTATCTGTCTCCCTCATCCCATCCTCACACTACACCTCCCCCTGTATCTGTCTGTCTCATCCCATCATCTCTACACCTCCTATCTGTCTGTCTCATCCCATCCTCACTCTACACCTCATCCCATCCTCACTCTACACCTCCTATCTGTCTGTCTCATCCCATCCTCACTCTACACCTCCTATCTGTCTGTCTCATCCCATCCTCACCTCCTATCTGTCTTTCTAATCCCATCCTCACTCTCCACCTCCTATCTGTCTCTCATCCCATCCTCGCTCTACACCTCCTATCTGTCTGTCTCATCCCATCCTCACTCTACACCTCCTATCTGTCTGTCTCATCCCATCTTCACTCTACACCTCCTATCTGTCTGTCTAATCCCATCCTCACTCTACACCTCCTATCTGTCTCCCTCATCCCATCCTCACTCTACACCTCCTATCTGTCTGTCTCATCCCATCATCTCTACACCTCCTATCTGTCTGTCTCATCCCATCCTCTCTACACCTCCTATCTGTCTGTCTCATCCCATCCTCTCTACACCTCCTATCTGTCTGTCTCATCCCATCCTCACCTCCTATCTGTCTTTCTAATCCCATCCTCACTCTACACCTCCTATCTGTCTCTCATCCCATCCTCGCTCTACACCTCCTATCTGTCTGTCTCATCCCATCCTCACTCTACACCTCCTATCTGTCTGTCTCATCCCATCTTCACTCTACACCTCCTATCTGTCTGTCTAATCCCATCCTCACTCTACACCTCCTATCTGTCTCCCTCATCCCATCCTCACTCTACACCTCCTATCTGTCTGTCTCATCCCATCATCTCTACACCTCCTATCTGTCTGTCTCATCCCATCCTCACCTCCTATCTGTCTGTCTCATCCCATCCTCACTCTACACCTCCTATCTGTCTGTCTCATCCCATCCTCACTCTACACCTCCTATCTGTCTGTCTCATCCCATCCTCACATCTGTCTGTCTCATCCTATCCTCACTCTACACCTCCTATCTGTCTGTCTCATCCCATCATCTCTACACCTCCTATCTGTCTGTCTCATCCCATCCTCACCTCCTATCTGTCTGTCTCATCCCATCCTCACTCTACACCTCCTATCTGTCTGTCTCATCCCATCCTCACTCTACACCTCCTATCTGTCTGTCTCATCCCATCCTCACATCTGTCTGTCTCATCCTATCCTCACTCTACACCTCCTATCTGTCTCCCTCATCCCATCCTCACTCTACACCTCCCCCTGTATCTGTCTGTCTCATCCCATCCTCACTCTACACCTCCCCCTGTATCTGTCTGTCTCATCCCATCATCTCTACACCTCCTATCTGTCTGGCTAATCTCATCCTCACTCTACACCTCCTATCTGTCTGTCTCATCCCATCCTCACCTCCTAATTGTCTGTCTCATCCCATCCTCACTCTACACCTCCTATTTGTCTGTCTCATCCCATTCTCACTCTTCACCTCCTATCTGTCTGTCTCATCCCATCCTCACCTCCTATCTGTCTGTCTCATCCCATCCTCACTCTACACCTCCTATCTGTCTGTCTTATCCCATCCTCACTCTACACCTCCTATATGTCTGTCTCATCCGATTCTCACTCTACACCTCCTATCTGTCTGTCTCATCCCATCATCTCTACACCGCCTATCTGTCTGTCTCATCCCATCCCTTCATCTCTACACCTCCTATCTATCTGTCTGTCTCATCCCATCCTCACTCTACACCTCCTATCTGTCTGTCTCATCCCATCCTCACTCTACACCTCCTATCTGTCTGTCTAATCCCATCCTCACTCTACACCTCCTATCTGTCTCTCATCCCATCCTTGCTCTGCACCTCCTATCTGTCTGTCTCCTCCCATCCTCACTCTACACCTCCTATCTGTCTGTCTGTCTCATCCCATCGTCACTCTACACCTCCTATCTGTCTGTCTCATCCCATCCTCACCTCCTATCTGTCTGTCTAATCCCATCCTCACTCTACACCTCCTATCTGTCTGTCTCATCCCATCCTCACCTCCTATCTGTCTGTCTAATCCCATCCTCACTCTACACCTCCTATCTGTCTCCCTCATCCCATCCTCACTCTACACCTCCTATCTGTCTCCCTCATCCCATCCTCACTCTACACCTCCCCCTGTATCTGTCTGTCTCATCCCATCATCTCTACACCTCCTATCTGTCTGTCTCATCCCATCCTCTCATCTGTCTGTCTCATCCTATCCTCACTCTACACCTCCTATCTGTCTCTCATCCCATCATCTCTACACCTCCTATCTGTCTGTCTCATCCCATCCTCACCTCCTATCTGTCTGTCTCATCCCATCCTCACCTCCTATCTGTCTGTCTCATCCAATCCTCACTCTACACCTCCTATCTGTCTGTCTCATCCCATCCTCACTCTACACCTCCTATCTGTCTGTCTCATCCCATCCTCACATCTGTCTGTCTCATCCTATCCTCACTCTACACCTCCTATCTGTCTGTCTCATCCCACCCTCACTCTACACCTCCTATCTGTCTGTCTCATCCCATCTTCACTCTACACCTCCTATCTGTCTGTCTAATCCCATCCTCACTCTACACCTCCTAACTGTCTGTCTCATCCCATCCTCACTCTACACCTCCCCCTGTATCTGTCTGTCTCATCCCATCATCTCTACACCTCCTATCTGTCTGTCTCATCCCATCCTCTCATCTGTCTGTCTCATCCTATCCTCACTCTACACCTCCTATCTGTCTGTCTCATCCCATCATCTCTACACCTCCTATCTGTCTGTCTCATCCCATCCTCACTCTACACCTCCTATCTGTCTCTCATCCCATCCTTGCTCTACACCTCCTATCTGTCTGTCTCATCCCATCCTCACCTCCTATCTGTCTGTCTAATCCCATCCTCACTCTACACCTCCTATCTGTCTCCCTCATCCCATCCTCACTCTACACCTCCTATCTGTCTGACTCATCCCATCCTCACTCTACACCTCCCCTGTATCTGTCTGTCTCATCCCATCATCTCTACACCTCCTATCTGTCTGTCTCATCCCATCCTCTCATCTGTCTGTCTCATCCTATCCTCACTCTACACCTTCTGTCTCTCATCCCATCATCTCTACACCTCCTATCTGTCTGTCTCATCCCATCCTCACCTCCTATCTGTCTGTCTCATCCCATCCTCACATCTGTCTGTCTCATCCTATCCTCACTCTACACCTCCTATCTGTATCTCTGTCTCATCCCATCCTCACTCTACACCTCCTATCTGTCTGTTTCATCCCATCATCTCTACACCTCCTATCTGTCTGTCTCATCCCATCCTCACATCTGTCTGTCTCATCCTATCCTCACTCTACACCTCCTATCTCTCTGTCTCATCCCATCCTCACTCTACACCTCCTATCTGTCTGTCTCATCCCACCCTCACTCTACACCTCCTATCTGTCTGTCTCATCCCATCATCTCTACACCTCCTATCTGTCTGTCTCATCCCATCCTCACTCTACACCTCCCCCTGTATCTGTCTGTCTCATCCTATCCTCACTCTACACCTCCTATCTGTCTGTCTCATCCCATCATCTCTACACCTCCTATCTGTCTGTCTCATCCCATCCTCACCTCCTATCTGTCTGTCTCATCCCATCCTCACTCTACACCTCCTATCTGTCTGTCTCATCCCATCCTCACTCTACACCTCCCCCTGTATCTGTCTGTCTCATCCTATCCTCACTCTACACCTCCTATCTGTCTGTCTCATCCCATCATCTCTACACCTCCTATCTGTCTGTCTCATCCCATCCTCACTCTACACCTCCCCCTGTATCTGTCTGCCTCATCCTATCCTCACTCTACACCTCCTATCTGTCTGTCTCATCCCATCATCTCTACACCTCCTATCTGTCTGTCTCATCCCATCCTCACCTCCTATCTGTCTGTCTCATCCCATCCTTACTCTACACCTCCTATCTGTCTGTCTCATCCCATCCTCACCTCCTATCTGTCTGTCTCATCCCATCCTTACTCTACACCTCCTATCTGTCTGTCTCATCCCATCATCTCTACACCTATCTGTCTGTCTGTCTCATCCCATCCTCACTCTACACCTCCTATCTGTCTGTCTCATCCCATCCTCACCTCCTATCTGTCTGTCTCATCACATCATCTCTATACCTCCTATCTGTCTGTCTCATCCCATCCTCACCTCCTATCTGTCTGTCTCAGTGTTTTCTATCCAATGCTACTAATCATATGTATATCCTGGCTTCTGGGTCTGAGTAACAGGCAGTTTACTTTGGGCATGTCAGTCAGGCGGAAATTCTGAAAAAAGGACCCTAGTTTTAAAGTAATGATGGACTGTTGTTTCTCTTTGCTTATTTGAGTTGTTCTTGCCATAATATGGACTTGGTCTTTTACCAAATAGGGTTATCTTCTGTATACCACCCCTACCTTGTCACAACACAACTGATTGGCTCATTAACAAGGAATGAAATTCCACAAGTTAAGACACGATGGTCAGTCAATCGCAAAAACCATCAAGCACTATGATGAAATTGGCTCTCAAGGACCGCCATAGGAAAGGAAGACCCAGAGTTACCTCTGCTGCAGAGGATATGTTCATTAGAGTTATCAGCCTCATAAATTGTAGCCCAAATAAATGCTTCACAGAGTTCAAGTAACAGACACATCTCAACATCAACTGTTCAGAGGAGACAGTGTGAATCAGGCCTTCATGGTCAAATTGCTGCAAAGAAACCACTACTAAAGGACACCAATAGACTTGCTTGGGCCAAGAAACACAAGCATTGGACATTAGACTGGTGGAAATCTGTCCTTCAGTCTCTTCTTCTTATTGGTGTCTTTTGGTCTGATGAGTCCAAATTTGAGATTTTTGGTTCTAACAGCCGTGTCTTTGTGAAACGCAAAGTAGGTGAACAGATGATCTCCGTATGTGTGGTTTCCACTGTGAAGCATGGAGGAGGAGGTGTGACAGTGTGGGGGTGCTTTGCTGGTGACACTGTCAGTGATTTATTTAGAATTCAAGGCACACTTAACCAGCATGGCTACCACAGCATTCTGCAGCGATACGTCATCCCATCTGGTTTGCGCTTAGTGGGACTATCATTTGTTTTTCAACAGGACAATGACCCAACACACCTCCAGGCTGTTTAAGGGCTATTTGACCAAGAAGGAGAGTGATGTAGTGCTGCATCAGATGAGCTGGCCTCCACAATCACCCAAAAACAACCCAATTGAGATGGTTTGGGACGAGTTGGATCGGAGTGTGAAGGAAAAGCAGCCAACAAGTGCTCAGCATATGTGGGAACTCCTTCAAGACAGTTGGAAAAGCATTCCATGTGAAGCTGATTGAGAGAATGCAAAGATTGTGCAAAGCAAAGGGTGGCTATTTTGAAGAATCTAAAATAGAAAATATATTTTGATTTGTTTAACACTTTTTTGGTTACTACATGATTCCATATGTGTTATTTCATAGTTTTGATGTCTTCACTATTATTCTACAATGTAGAAAATAGTAAAAAATAAAGAAGTGTCCAAACTTTTGACTGGTACTGTGTGTAAACACATTTTTGTTTGTTTTGTGTAACGAATATTTGACTTTAGACGGGACGGCCGGGCATTCGTGCGGTTGTTTTCATCTCTGCCGTAACATGGACAATGTGATGATACTTTGTTGCTCCTTGCTGAAACAAGCAAACAAGTCTTCGGTTGCCTAGGCAATGCCACCCACAATGCAACAGCAGCACACATAGGAATAGAACAGGCTTGGGACCTTCTAACCCTGGCAATTTCAGTGGTAAACTCAGGGGTACACTCGTAATGGCTTCCTGGTATTGTGATGCAATAATTTCCATGGGAATGTAGAATATTCATTTAAATGATGCTAATTGATGTGACTAATGTCAGTTGAGTTGAATCAACAAATCACATATTTTACTTCCTGCTTTGTTCCTATGGCCGCCAGGCCATCCATTATGCCATCATTGAGTTGAAAAGGGGACAGCCATTCTACTTATCAGGAGTCAGGAGCAGAGCAGAAAATATGCACCAAAACAAAACTATTAAAATAATAATAAATATATATTTTCTATTCAAAACGGCTATTACGGTGGCTGCGGTCATTTGGCTGGCCAATTATCATCCAAAACAGTCATCCAAAATACCATGACCGTCACAGACCTACCCATCTCTCTGTATTACAGCCTAGGGATCAGGGGTCATCAACTAGATTCAGCCGCGGGACGGTTGTTTCTTGAGTGGATGGTTGGGGGACGGGAACATAATTACAAATCATTTGTAGACGGCAAATTGACCGCAAGAAGGCCAAACAGATATAATGTTTGACAAAAAATATATACAGATTTTTTCAATTAAAATCACCTGGAGATGATTTCCTGGTGTTTTTTTGTGTTTTTTTTACAGTCTTCTATGTCCAACACCATTTTTAAAATTTGGTTTTATTTTATTTTTGGATCAGAACACTTGGGGTGCCAAATAAAACCAACCGTGGGCCATTTGGGGAACCCTGGATTAACCCCAATAGGGGCCAGAGAGCTCTGGAAAAGTCAACAAAGTCAAACAATGTCAAATAAATATTTAGTCTACACCTGATAATTGCTGCATCAGCAAATGACAAGGTGGAGGTGTGGTGTACTGAGGTCAGATATCAGGTGCTTAGGATCCGGATAAGTTAACTTCTTTAAAAAGGTGACAGACAAAGGTTTGTTTTTCCAAACCTTTCTTTATTACAACAGCTAAATATATCATTAAATGATCAGCAATAATATTTTGGTCAGGGTAGATGTTGTATCCTTGATTTAACACGAAAGGAGGCGTTACTTCCTGTCAACATGTTCCTTTGGAATGTTCGAAAATGAATTCATTTGAAGACATTGTGAAAATGTCGTCATTTGAAAAGGTTCAAAGTTATCTGATATTGGCGCACAATTTCTGCAAGAGAACGTCGAGAACGCAATCACAAATCTATTTCATGTTTTCCAATTTCTGCCCTCACATGTTCGATATTGTACTGTCGAGAACACAATCACAAATCTATTTCACGTTTTCCATTTGATCCAGCTATTTCAGTCAGGAAATAATAACCTGGTGGCCTGATTTCAAAGTCTTTTTAATTTTTTTCCACTTGTGCTGCGCTGTGACAGTCGGCGGTCGGTCGGATTTTATCCGAATGAGAAGACAAGACGTTGTTCTCCTTCTAACTAACTATAATATAAAACTTTACATCATTTGAAATGTTTACAGGGATCTTCATTGATAGTAATAATATTTGTGTATCTTTTCAAAGCAAACAAAATTTGGCCAGGAGATGATCATGATCATAAAATTGTCTTGGCTACTGTAGCTAAGCAAAACTAGAACTAGCTTTCCTAGCTAGATATCCAGCTAGCTAACCTTGTGTTGTTGACAGTACAATTGTCAGAAAGGGTCTAACTAGCTATATATGGTGTAACGGCCGTCGTCGGTGGATGAATGTGAGGACCAAGGTGCAGCGTGGCACGTGTCCATATTTATTAAATGACCATGGAAATAACAACGATTGACAGCTGACTCTGATTGAGAACCATATCAGGCCAAACACAGAAATAGCAAATCATAGAAAAACTAACATAGACAACCCACCCAACTCACACCCTGACCTCACTAAAACAAAGATATAATAACAGAACTAAGGTCAGAACGTGACATATGGTAACGTTCAGAAATAGCTTAATTATTTTCATTTGGTAGTTAGCCACGTTTTGGTTAGCTAGTTAGCTTGCTGGCTGCAGCAACAATGGCTGCATCTAGTGTAGCTAGCTAGATAGCAATTATTTCCCAATAAGTAAATGAAGTGTATTAGCTAGGTAACTAGTTAGCTTACAGTCATTATTCATGTGTTGTGTTCCTTGCAGTAAGCCATGAACACACCTGAACATGCCAAAAATCCATCTGGGAGAATGTCCTGTGGACAGATGACACCAAATAAGAGTTTTTTTTTTTGGTAAAGCACACACCATCTCTGTGTTTACAGAAAACAAAATATAAGCTTTCAAAGAACAGGACACCTTCCCTAATAATTTTGCACGCCCAATTTTTCAGTTTTTGATTTGTTAAAAAAGTTTGAAATATCCAATAAATGTCGTTCCACTTCATGATTGTGTCCCACTTGTTGTTGATTCTTCACAAAAAAATACAGTTTTATATCTTTATGTTTGAAGCCTGAAATGTGGCAAAAGGTCGCAAAGTTCAAGGGGGCCGAATACTTTCGCAAGGCACTGTAGAACTAGTATACAGGACTAGTATATAGAACTAGTATATAGAACTAGTATACAGACTAGTATATAGTATGAATTAGTATATAGAACTAGTATATAGAACTAGTATATAGTGTGAACTAGTATATAGAACTAGTATGTAGAACTAGTATACAGAACTAGTATCTAGAACTAGTATCTAGAACTAGTATACAGAACTAGTATACAGAACTAGTATACAGAACTAGTATATAGAACTAGTATATAGAACTAGTATAGAGAACTAGTATATAGTATGAACTAGTATATAGTATGAACTAGTATATAGTATGAACTAGTATATATAACTACTATATAGTATGCTAGTATATAGAACTAGTATATAGAACTAGCATATAGAACTAGTATAGATTACTAGTATATAGTATGAACTAGTATATAGTATGAACTAGTATATAGAACTAGTATATAGTATGCTAGTATATAGAGCTAGTATATAGTATGAACTAGTATATAGAACTAGTATAGAGAACTAGTATATAGTATGAAATAGTATATAGAACTAGTATATAGAACTAGTATATAGTATGAACTAGTATATAGTATGAACTAGTATATAGAACTAGTATATAGTATGAACTAGTATATAGAACTAGTATATAGTATGCTAGTATATAGAACTAGTATATAGAACTAGTATAGAGAACTAGTATATAGTATGAACTAGTATATAGAACTAGTATATAGTATGAACTAGTATATAGAACCAGTATATAGAACTAGTATATAGAACTAGTATATAGTATGAACTAGTATATGGAACTAGTATATAGTATGAACTAGTATGTACCAGTATGTTAGCTACTCTATCCTTATGAACCACATAGCATTACAGCAGTATGTTCGCTACTCTATCCTTATGGACCACATAGCATTACAGCAGTATGTTAGCTACTCTATCCTTATGGACCACATAGCATTACAGCAGTATGTACCAGTATGTTAGCTACTCTATCCTTATGGACCACATAGCATTACAGCAGTATCTACCAGTATGTTAGCTAGCTACTAATACATGGAACTTGCCAGTATATTAACTATATGTAATTCTTAACTTAGCTAAGTGGTATAGTCATTGTGCGTTCTCAATGGTCATTGTTAATTCACTTTGGCTATCTTCTCTGATTTCAGAGCACTCTCGTCTGAGTGTGCCAGAGCACAGAATAACTGCTGAATTTACAAACGCTCAACACCCATGGAATACGGCCGGTGTCAGTAAACGTTGGCAAAAAAAGCGTAATTAAATTGTTTCCAGCAGCACAGTTACAGTCACCAACGCTCTGGATAACATGAAAACAGCCTAACCAGCTCTGCTAGGGGGAGTAAAATGGTCAGAGTGAGGTGTTCTCTCATTTGTTTCTGGAAGTAGCTAGCAAGCTAACCAACGTTAGACAGTTAGCTTGGGTGCTTGACTGCCGTGTTCTGACTGAGGTATAGAACACTCGGATCAACCCACTCCTCGGCCAGAGCGTCCACTGTGCGGTCTGAATGCTCAGAAGTGAATTTTTTTAACGAACGCCCAGAGAGCACTCCAGATGGAATTTACAAACACATCCGAAGTCGTAAAATGTCTAGCTAGCAATTTCTATGCTAACAAGCTAGCAAGACGTTGCATAGCAACAGCATCAATTTCCGGAAGACAGGCAAAGCGCTAGTACACTCAATTGAAAGGATACAGTTTGTTTACAATACACTAAAATGAACTAAATGTAGTAAATACTCATTAAGTATGTGGTATACAGAATGTTAGTACGGGTATTCGGACACAGCTAAGCTCTCCAGTAGGTGTACTAAAACATTCAAGGGCCATTTTCTCAAAAGTGGGGATACAAGTTTAGCAACTTCCAAAGAAGAAATTACTTTCCCATTGTTCCTCAGCTGCAGTCGATTATATACCATTTTTGAGTCTCTACTTGTATCCAATGTAAAAAAAAATAAAAAAAATAAAAAAAATTTGCTACATAAAAAAATGATTGAGGTAGTGGGTCACACATGTTGTTGCGGCTTCTTTAATGAAGCCTAAATTACCATTATTATTATTTAAGTGTTATGGTTTTTTTTTGTGGAGAACTTTGTCTGTCACCATTAACACCAAATGTTATCAGTAGATCAACAATGTCAAATAGTGTCAATAAATGGTAAGTTCATAAAAGGTAGAGACGTCCTGTACTCAGGGGCTTAGGAACCTGACATGGATCAACTAATGTGACAGGCTCAGCTGAGAGAACTCAAACAGGGCAGCTATCTGTATAGATTCCCATTGAAGCTCCATACAGTGTGTAGCTCGACCATATTGCCTGCCCTGCGTGTTTAGCAGCAGCCTTCTCTCTCTCTGCTCCCAGACAGATTTGTACCCATCACTCTGTCATTGTCCATTAGCCTTTTAAACTGACACTGACATACACACAGCAGGCAGACCTCAAACACACACCTAATGCACAGACAACAGCATGCTGTACGCACACGCACAAACACACACCACCCAGAATAGCTGCTTCTCATCTCATTATACCCAGAATGCATCACCTCTGAGCTAACAGGCCACAGACGCTGATCAATCAGACCTTTTCACTGAACAGAATCTGCGTGACCGTTTTAACTTCTACCTTATTATGATCCTCCTCTTCCTCCTCATCACCACCACCATCATCTTCCCCCTACCTCTTTGTCCAGTTCATTGTGTTGGGCAGGGATCCCCAACTGTCGGCCTGAGGGACGAATTTGGCCCAGGGTGTAGTTTTATTAGGCCAGGGTGTAGTTTTATTTAGCCAGGGTGTAGTTTTATTTAGCCAGGGTGTAGTTTTATCTAGCCAGGGTGTGGTTTTATTTAGCCAGGGTGTGGTTTAATTAGGCCAGGGTGTAGTTTTATTAGGCCAGGGTGTAGTTTTATTTAGCCAGGGTGTAGTTTTATTTAGCCAGGGTGTAGTTTTATTAGGCCAGGGTGTGGTTTTATTTGGCCAGGGTGTGGTTCTATTAGGCCAGGGTGTAGTTTTATTTAACCAGGGTGTAGTTTTATTTAACCAGGGTGTAGTTTTATTAGGCCAGGGTGTAGTTTTATTAGGCCAGGGTGTAGTTTTATTAGGCCAGGGTGTGGTTCTATTAGGCCAGGGTGTAGTTTTATTAGGCCAGGGTGTAATTTTATTTGGCCAGGTTGTAGTTTTATTAGGCCAGGGTGTAGTTTTATTAGGCCAGGGTGTAGTTTTATTAGGCCAGGGTGTAGTTTTATTTAACCAGGGTGTAGTTTTATTTAACCAGGGTGTAGTTTTATTTAGCCAGGGTGTAGTTTTATTTAGCCAGGGTGTGGTTTTATTAGGTCAGGGTGTGGTTTTAACAGGCCAGGTTGTATTAGGCAAGGCACATACCTGACTATATAAGGTCCCACAGTCGACAGTGTATGTCAGAGCAAAAAACAAGTCATGAGGTCGAAGGAATTGTCCGTAGAGCTTAGAGACAGGATTGAGTCGAGGCACAGATCTGGGGAAGGGCACCAAAACATTTCTGCAGCATTGAAGGTCCCCAAGAACACAGTGGCCTCCATCATTCTTAAATGGAAGAAGTTTGGAACCACCAAGACTCTTCCTAGAGCTGGCCGCCAGGCCAAACTGAGCAATCGCGGGAAAAGGGCCTTGGTCAGGGAGGTAACCAAGAACCCAATGGTCACTCTGACAGAGCTCCATAGTTCCTCTGTGGAGATGGGAGAACTCTTTGGCCTGAATGCCTAGCGTCATGTCTATGATGAAGCATGGTGGTGGCAGTATCATGCTGTGGGGATGTTTTTTGGCGGCAGGGACTGGGAAACTAGTCAGAATCGAGGAACAGGTGAAGCTTTTAACTTCTTGGATATAGGGGGCGCTCTTTTAATTTATGGATAAAAAAACATGCCCGTATTTGTCACAAAAAGATGCTCGAATATGCATATAATTGACAGCTTTGGAAAGAAAACACTCTGACGTTTCCAAAACTGCAAATATATTATCTGTGAGTGCCACAGAACTCATGCTACAGGCGAAACCAAGATGAAACTTCAAACAGGAAATGAGCAGAATTTTTGAGGCTCTGTTTTCCATTGTCTCCTTATATGGCTGTGAATGCGCCAGGACTGAGCCTGCCCTTTCTGTCGTTTCTCCAAGGTGTCTGCAGCATTGTGACGTATTTGTAGGCTTATCATTGGAAGATTGGCCATAAGAGACTACATTTACCAGGGGTCCGCCCGGTATCCTTTGTCTAAATTGGTGCGTAATCTACAAGCTGCACGCAGTCATCCAGTGATTGAGAGGAGAGAGGAGGCTTCCACGAACGATATATCATGAAGAGATATGTGAAAAACACCTTGAGGATTGATTCTAAACAACGTTTACCATGTTTCAGTCGATATTATGGAGTTAATTTGGAAAAAAGTTTGGCATTTTGATGACAGAATTTTCGTTTTTTTTGGTAGCCAAACGTGACGCACCAAACGGAGCGATTTCTCCTAAACAAATCATCTTTCAGGAAAAACTGAGCATTTGCTATCTAACTGAGAGTCTCCTCATTGAAAACATCCAAAGTTCTTCAAAGGTAAATTATTTATTTGAATGTTTTTCTGGTTTTTGTGAAAATGTTGCCTGCTGATGCTAATGCTAAATGCTACGCTAGCTACGCTAGCTGTTACACAAATGCTTGTTTTGCTATGGTTGAGAAGCATATTTTGAAAATCTGAGATGACAGTGTTGTTAACAAAAGGCTAAGCTTGAGAGCTAGCATATTAATTTCATTTCATTTGCGATTTTCATGAATAGTTAACGTTGTGTTATGCTAATGAGCTGCGGGGATAATTACACTCCTGGATACAGGTTTTTTTTGTAGCTAAACGTGATGAACAAAACAGAGCGATTTGTCCTAAACAAATAATCTTTTTGGAAAAACTTAACATTTGCTATCTAACTGAGAGTCTCCTCATTGAAAACATCTGAAGTTCTTCAAAGGTAAATGATTTATTTGAATGCTTTTCTGGTTTTTGTGAAAATGTTGCTGCTGATGCTAACGCTAAATGCTACGCTAGCTACGCTAGTTGTTACACAAATGCTTGTTTTGCTATGGTTGAGAAGCATATTTTGAAAATCTGAGATGACAGTGTTGTTAACAAAAGGCTAAGCTTGAGAGCTAGCATATTCATTTCATTTCATTTGCGATTTTCATGAATAGTTAACGTTGCGTTATGGTAATGAGCTTGAGGCTGTATTCACGATCCCGGATCCGGGATGGATAGAATCAAGATTAATAGGACAACGACCCTAAGCACACAGCCAATACAACGTAGGAGTGGATTTGGGACAAGTCTCTCTGAAAGTCCTAGAGTGGCCCAGCCAGAGCCCGGACTTGAACCCGATCGAACATCTCTAGAGAGACCTGAAAATAGCTGTGCAGTGATGCTCCCTATCCAATCTGACTGTGCTTGAGAGGATCTGTGGAGAAGAATGAGAGAAACTCCCCAAGTACAGGTGTGACAAGCTTGTCGCATCAAAGCTGAGATCAGGTGTGCAAAGCTGTCATCAAGGCAAAAGGGTGGCTATAAAATATTTTTTGATATGTTTAACACTTTTTTGGTTACTACATAATTCCATATGTGTTAATTCATAATTTTGATGTCTCACTATTAGTCTACAATGTAGAAAATAGTAAAAAATAAAGAAAAACCCTTGAATGAGTAGGTGTGTCCAAACTTTTAACTGGTACTCTATGTAACTGTGATTTTTTTTAAACTGTTTTTGCTTTGTCATTGTGGGGTATTGTGATGTCATTATGGGGTATTGTGATGTCATTGTGGGGTATTGTGACGTCATTGTGGCATATTGTGATGTTATTATGGGGTATTGTGATGTCATTGTGATGTCATTGTGGCGTATTGTGATGTCATTATGGGGTATTGTGATGTCATTGTGGCGTTTTGTGATGTCATTGTGGGGTATTGTGTGTAGATTGATGAGAATTTTTTATTCAGTTTAGAATGAGGCTGTAACGTAACAAAATGTGGAAAAAGGCAAGGGGTCGGAATACTTTCCGAAATGCCCTGTATGTGATCGCATACAAATGTAAGCAAGATTTTAAATGATTATGTTGTAGTCAAATATTATATCTGTTTGGGCTTCTTGTGGTCAATTTGCAGCCGACAAATGATTTGTAATTACGTTCCGGTCCCCCAACCATCCGTTCAAGAAAAAAAAATCAGCCCGCGGCTGAATCTAGTTGATGACCCCTGATCCCTAGTAAAGCCTGTTCAGATATCTCCTCCTCCCCCTCCTCCTCCTCCTCCCCCTCCCCCTCCTCCTCCTCCTCCTCCCCCTTCTCCTCCTCCCCCCTAATCCTCCCCTTCCCCCCTCCTCCTCCTCCTCCCCCTCCCCCTCCTCCTCCCCCTTCTTCTCCTCCCCTTTCTCCTCCTCCTCCTCCTCCTCTCCTACCTCTTTGGTTCTGTCCAGTTCATTGTGCAGAGCCTGGTTAGAGATCTCCACCTCGATGATCCTCTGTCTCAGCAGCTCATTCTCATCTTCAGCCCTGGTCCTCTTGTCTTCTACATTCTCCAGCTCGTTGTGCAAACGCACTGACACATCTTTGGCCACCTGCACAGGGACACAGTCACATGGGGACACAGTCACATGGGGACACAATTACACAGGGACACAGGTACATGGGGACACAGGTACACAGGGACACAGGTACACGGCGACACAGGTACACGGGGACACAGGTACATGGGGACACAGGTACATGGAGACACAGTCACATGGAGACACAGGTACATGGAGACACAGTTACATGGAGACACAGGTACATGGGGACACAATCACATGGAGTCACACGTGACAATAATAAGTCCTAAATACATTGAGGTCATGAAACACACAGATGGACACAGTACATGAACACAGTACATGAACACAGTACATGGACACAGTACATGGACACAGTACATGGACACAGTACAGTGTTTGTTTTTTTACGTGTTTTTTTACGTGTTATTTCTTACACTAGTACCCCAGGTCATCTTAGGTTTCTTTACATACAGCCGACAAGAACTACTGAATATAAGATCAGCGTCAACTCACCATCAGTACGACCAAGAATATGTTTTTCGCGATGCGGATCCTGAGTTCTGCCTTACAACCAGTGTAACCGAGTGGATCACATGCAGCGACCAAAAAAAAAAAAAAAACGACTCAGAAAAAGAGGGAAACGAAGCGGTCTTCTGGTCAGACTCCGGAGACGGGCACATCGTGCACCACTCCCCAGCATTCTTCTTGCCAATGTCCAGTCTCTTGACAACAAGGTTGATGAAATCCGAGCAAGGGTAGCATTCCAGAGGGACATCAGAGACTGTAACGTTCTCTGCTTCACGGAAACATGGCTCACTGGAGAGACGCAATCCGAAGCGGTGCAGCCAGCGGGTTTCTCCACGCATCGCGCCGACAGAAACAAACATCTCTCTGGTAAGAAGACGGGCGGGGGCGTATGCCTTATGGCCAACGTGACATGGTGTGATGAAGGAAACATACAGGAACTCAAATCCTTCTGTTCACCTGATTTAGAATTCCTCACAATCAAATGTAGACCGCATTATCTACCAAGAGAATTCTCTTCGATTATAATCACAGCCGTATATATCCCCCCCCAAGCAGACACATCGATGGCTCTGAACGAACTTTATTTAACTCTCTGCAAACTGGAAACGATTTATCCGGAGGCTGCATTCATTGTAGCTGGGGATTTTAACAAGGCTAATCTGAAAACAAGACTCCCTAAATTTTATCAGCATATTGATTGCGCAACCAGGGGTGGAAAGACCCTGGATCATTGTTACTCTAACTTCCGCGACGCATATAAGGCCCTGCCCCGCCCCCCTTTCGGAAAAGCTGACCACGACTCCATTTTGTTGATCCCTGCCTACAGACAGAAACTAAAACAAGAAGCTCCCACGCTGAGGTCTGTCCAACGCTGGTCCGACCAAGCTGACTCCACACTCCAAGACTGCTTCCATCACGTGGACTGGGACATGTTTCGTATTGCGTCAGACAACAACATTGACGAATACGCTGATACGGTGTGCGAGTTCATTAGAACGTGCGTTGAAGATGTCGTTCCCATAGCAACGATTAAAACATTCCCTAACCAGAAACCGTGGATTGATGGCAGCATTCGTGTGAAACTGAAGGCACGAACCACTGCTTTTAATCAGGGCAAGGTGTCTGGTAACATGACTGAATACAAACAGTGCAGCTATTCCCTCCGCAAGGCTATCAAACAAGCTAAGCGCCAGTACAGAGACAAAGTAGAATCTCAATTCAACGGCTCAGACACAAGAGGTATGTGGCAGGGTCTACAATCAATCACGGACTACAGGAAGAAACCCAGCCCAGTCACGGACCAGGATGTCTTGCTCCCAGGCAGACTAAATAACTTTTTGCCCGCTTTGAGGACAATACAGTGCCACTGACACGGCCTGCAACGGAATCATGCGGTCTCTCCTTCACTGCAGCCGAAGTGAGTAAGACATTTAAACGTGTTAACCCTCGCAAGGCTGCAGGCCCAGACGGCATCCCCAGCCGCGCCCTCAGAGCATGCGCAGACCAGCTGGCCGGTGTGTTTACGGACATATTCAACCAATCCCTATACCAGTCTGCTGTTCCCACATGCTTCAAGAGGGCCACCATTGTTCCTGTTCCCAAGAAAGCTAAGGTAACTGAGCTAGCTGACTACCGCCCCGTAGCACTCACATCCGTCATCATGAAGTGCTTTGAGAGACTAGTCAAGGACCATATCACCTCCACCCTACCTGACACCCTTGACCCACTCCAATTTGCTTACCGCCCAAATAGGTCCACAGACGATGCAATCTCAACCACACTGCACACTGCCCTAACCCATCTGGACAAGAGGAATACCTATGTGAGAATGCTGTTCATCGACTACAGCTCGGCATTCAACACCATAGTACCCTCCAAGCTCGTCATCAAGCTCGAGACCCTGGGTTTCGACCCCGCCCTGTGCAACTGGGTACTGGACTTCCTGACGGGCCGCCCCCAGGTGGTGAGGGTAGGCAACAACATCTCCTCCCCGCTGATCCTCAACACTGGGGCCCCACAAGGGTGCGTTCTGAGCCCCCTCCTGTACTCCCTGTTCACCCACGACTGCATGGCCATGCACGCCTCCAACTCAATCATCAAGTTTGCGGACGACACAACAGTGGTAGGCTTGATTACCAACAACGACGAGACGGCCTACAGGGAGGAGGTGAGGGCCCTCGGAGTGTGGTGTCAGGAAAATAACCTCACACTCAACGTCAACAAAACTAAGGAGATGATTGTGGACTTCAGGAAACAGCAGAGGGAACACCCCCATCCACATCGATGGAACAGTAGTGGAGAGGGTAGCAAGTTTTAAGTTCCTCGGCATACACATCACAGACAAACTGAATTGGTCCACTCACACAGACAGCATCGTGAGGAAGGCGCAGCAGCGCCTCTTCAACCTCAGGAGGCTGAAGAAATTCGGCTTGTCATCAAAAGCACTCACAAACTTCTACAGATGCACAATCGAGAGCATCCTGGCGGGCTGTATCACCGCCTGGTATGGCAACTGCACCGCCCTCAACCGTAAGGCTCTCCAGAGGGTAGTGAGGTCTGCACAACGCATCACCGGGGGCAAACTACCTGCCCTCCAGGACACCTACACCACCCGATGCTACAGGAAGGCCATAAAGATCATCAAGGACATCAACCACCCGAGCCACTGCCTGTTCACCCCGCTGTCATCCAGAAGGCGAGGTCAGTACAGGTGCATCAAAGCTGGGCCCGAGAGACTGAAAAACAGCTTCTATCTCAAGGCCATCAGACTGTTAAACAGCCACCACTAACATTGAGTGGCTACTGCCAACACACTGTCAATGACACTGACTCTACTCCAGCCACTTTAATCATGGGAATTGATGGGAAATTATGTAAATATATCACTAGCCACTTTAAACAATGCTACCTTATATAATGTTACTTACCCTACATTGTTCATCTCATATGCATACGTTGATACTGTACTCTATATCATCGACTGCATCCTTATGTAATACATGTATCACTAGCCACTTTAACTATGCCACTTGGTTTACATACTTATCTCATATGTATATACTGTACTCGATATCATCTACTGTATCTTGCCTATGCTGCTCTGTACCATCACTCATTCATATATCCTTATGTACATATTCTTTATCCCCTTACACTGTGTATAAGACAGTAGTTTTTTTTTTTTGGAATTGTTAGTTAGATTACTTGCTCGTTATTACTGCATTGTCGGAACTAGAAGCACAAGCATTTCGCTACACTCGCATTAACATCTGCTAACCATGTGTATGTGACAAATAAAATTTGATTTGATTTGATTTTTGATTTGATTTGATTTACATGGACACAGTACATGGACACAGTACATGGACACAGGTTGGACCACTCGTCAACAACACGGACCTTGAGGTCCTGACCAGGTTGGACCACTCGTCAACAACACGGACCTTGAGGTCCTGACCAGGCTGGACCACTCGTCAACAACACGGACCTTGATGTCCTGTTCCAGGTTGGACCACTCGTCAACAACACAGACCTTGAGGTCCTGACCAGGTTGGACCACTCGTCAACAACACGGACCTTGAGGTCCTGACCAGGTTGGACCACTCGTCAACAACACAAACCTTGAGGTCCTGTTCCAGGTTGGACCACTCGTCAACAACACGTACCTTGATGTCCTGTTCCAGGTTGCGTAGCAGCTCTCCATCTACATGTCCAGTCTGGGCCACTCTGAGGCTCTTCTGCTCCGCCTTACGGAGACGGTACTGGAGGATCCGGCACTTCTTATTGGACCGGTCCAGCTCCCTCTGTAACTCCTGCACCTGATACACCTCCTCCTCCAGGTAACTGTCCCGGGCCTCCTCCATCTCTGCACGCAGCTCCTCCACTTCATCCTGAGAAGAGAGAGACAGAGAGAGAGAGAGAGACAGAGAGAGAGGGAGACAGAGAGAGAGAGAGAGAGAGAGAGACAGAGAGAGAGAGAGAGAGAGAGAGAGAGAGACAGAGAGAGACAGAGAGAGGAACTGAGTAACATTAAGAAATGCTATAGATGGAAGGAATGCAGTTTGGAAACCTACCAAAAAACAATTAGGCAACAACAAATTCAATCCCTTTTCGACAATTTCCTGGGTAAAACGTTCCACTGTAATAGTGAAGGTGTAAACTTGGCAGTAGAAAATCTTAACAATATATTTGACCTCTCAGCTTCCCTATCAAATCTAAAAATATCAAATAGAAAACCAAAGAAAATTAACAATCATGACAAATTGTTTGATGAAGAATGCAAAAATCTAAGAAAGAAATTGAGAAACCTGTCCAACCAAAAACATAAAGACCCGGAAAACCTGAGTCTACGCCTTCACTATGGTGAATCACTAAAACAATACAGAAATACACTACCGAAAAAGAAGGAACAGCTTGTCAGAAATCAGCTCAATGTAATTGAAGAATCCATAGACTCTAACCACTTCTGGGAAAATTGGAAAACACTAAACAAACAACAACACGAAGAATTATCTATCCAAAATGGAGATGTATGGGTAAACCACTTCTCCAATCTTTTTGGCTCAATAACAAAGAACAAAGAGCAAAAACATATACATGATCAAATACAGATCTTAGAATCAACTATTAAAGACTACCAGAACCCACTGGATTCTCCAATTACATTGAATGAGTTACAGGACAAAATAAAAACCCTCCAACCCAAAAAGGCCTGTGGTGTTGATGGTATCCTCAATGAAATGATCAAATATACAGACAACAAATTCCAATTGGCTATACTAAAACTCTTTAACATCATCCTTAGCTCTGGCATCTTCCCCAATATTTGGAACCAAGGACTGATCAGCCCAATCCACAAAAGTGGAGACAAATTTGACCCCAATAACTACCGTGGAATATGCGTCAACAGTAACCTTGGGAAAATCCTCTGCATTATCATTAACAGCAGACTCGTACATTTCCTCAATGAAAAGAATGTACTGAGCAAATGTCAAATTGTCTTTTTACCAAATTACCGTACAACAGACCATGTATTCACCCTGCACACCCTAAATGACAACCAAACAAACCAAAACAAAGGCAAAGTCTTCTCATGCTTTGTTGATTTCAAAAAAGCCTTTGACTCAATTTGGCATGAGGGTCTGCTATACAAACTGATGGAAAGTGGTTTTGGGGGTAAAACATACGACATAAAATCCATGTACACAAACAACAAGTGTGCGGTTAAAATTGGCAAAAAACACACATTTCTTCACACAGGGTCGTGGGGTGAGACAGGGATGCAGCTTAAGCCCCACCCTCTTCAACATATATTTCAACAAATTGGGGCGGGCACTAGAAAAGTCTGCAGCACCCGGCCTCACCCTACTAGAATCCGAAGTCAAATGTCTGCTGTTGATCTGGTGCTTCTGTCACCAACCAAGGAGGGCCTACAGCAGCACCTAAATCTTATGCACAGATTCTGTTAGACCTGGGCCCTAACAGTAAATCTCAGTAAGACCAAAATAATGGTGTTCCAAAAAAGGTCCAGTCACCAGGACCACAAATACAAATTCCATCTAGACACTGTTGCCCTAGAGCACACAAAAAACGATACATACCTTGGCCTAAACATCAGTGCCACAGGTAACTTCCACAAAGCTGTGAACGATCTGAGAGACAAGGCAAGAAGGGCATTCTATGCCATCAAAAGGAACATAAATTTCAACATACCAATTAGGATTTGGCTAAAAATACTTGAATCAGTCATAGAGCCCATTGCCCTTTATGGTTGTGAGGTCTGGGTTCCGCTCACCAGCCAAGACTTCACAAAATGGGACAAACACCAAATTGAGACTCTGCACGCAGAATTCTGCAAAAATATCCTCCGTGTACAACGTAAAACACCAAATAATGCATGCAGAGCAGAATTAGGCCGATACCCACTAATTATCAAAATCCAGAAAAGAGACGTTAAATTCTATAACCACTTAAAAGGAAGCGATTCCCAAACCTTCCACGACAAAGCCATCACCTACAGAGAGATGAACCTGGAGAAGAGTCCCCTAAGCAAGCTGGTCCTGGGGCTCTGTTCACAAACACAAACACACCCTACAGAGCCCCAGGACAGCAGCACAATTAGACCCAACCAAATCATGAGAAAACAAAAAGATAATTACTAGACACATTGGAAAGAATTAACAAAAAAACAGAGCAAACTAGAATGCTATTTGGCCCTACACAGAGAGTACACAGCGGCAGAATACCTGACCACTGTGACTGACCCAAAATTAAGGAAAGCTTTGACTATGTACAGACTCAGTGAGCATAGCCTTGCTATTGAGAAAGGCCGCCGTAGGCAGACATGGCTCTCAAGAGAAGACAGGCTATGTGCTCACTCCCCACAAAATGAGGTGGAAACTGAGCTGCACTTCCTAACCTCCTGCCCAATGTATGACCATATTAGAGAGACATATTTCCCTCAGATTACACAGATCCACAAAGAATTCGAAAACAAATCCAATTTTGATAAACTCCCATATCTACTGGGTGAAATTCCACAGTGTGCCATCACAGCAGAAAGATTTGTGACCTGTTGCCACGAGAAATAGGCAACCAGTGAAGAACACACACCATTGTAAATACAACCCATATTTATGCTTATTTATTTTATCTTGTGTCCTTTACCATTTGTACATTGTTAAAACACTGTATATATATAATATGACATTTGTAATGTCTTTATTGTTTTGAAACCTCTGTATGTGTAATGTTTACTGTAAATTTTTATTGTTTATTTCACTTTAAATATATTCACTTTATATATTATCTACCTCACTTGCTTTGGCAATGTTAACACGTTTCCCATGCCAATAAAGCCCTTGAATTGAATTGAATTGAGAGAGAGAGAGAGAGAGACAGCAGCACCAGGATAGCAGCACAATTAGACCCAACCAAATCATGAGAAAACAAAAAGGTAATTACTTGACACATTGGAAAGAATTAACAAAAAAACAGAGCAAACTAGAATGCTATTTGGCCCTACACAGAGAGTACACAGTGGCAGAATACCTGACCACTGTGACTGACCCAAACTTAAGGAAAGCTTTGACTATGTACAGACTCAGTGAGCATAGCCTTGCTATTGAGAAAGGCCGCCGTTGGCAGACCTGGCTCTCAAGAGAAGACAGGCTATGTGCTCACTGCCCACAAAATGAGGTGGAAACTGAGATGCATTTCCTAACCTCCTGCTCAATGTATGACCATATTAGAGAGACATATTTCCCTCAGATTACACAGACCCACAAAGAATTTGAAAACAAATCCAATTTTGATAAACTTCCATATCCACTGGGTGAAATTCCACAGTGTGCCATCACAGCAGCAAGATTTGTGACCTGTTGCCACAAGAAAAGGGCAACCAGTGAAGAACAAACACCATTGTAAATACAACCCATATTTATGCTTATTTATTGTCCCTTGTGTACTTTAACTTCTTGGATATAGGGGGCGCTCTTTTAATTTATGGATAAAAAAACGTTCCCGTTTTAAACAAGATATTTTGTCACGAAAAGATGCTCGACTATGCATATAATTGACAGCTTTGGAAAGAAAACTGACGTTTCCAAAACTGCAAAGATATTGTCTGAGTGCCACAGAACTAATGCTACAGGCGAAACCAAGATGAAATTTCATACAGGAAGTGCCCCAGATTTTGAATGCGCTGTGTTCCAATGTCTCCTTATATGGCTGTGTATGGGTCACAAATGAGCTTAGACTTTCTGTCGTTTCCCCAAGGTGTCGACAGCATTGTGACGTATTTGTAGGCAAATCATTGGAAGATTGACCTTAAGAGACTACATCTACCAGGTGGCCGCTTGGTGTCCTCCGTTGCAATTATTGCGTAATCTCCAGCTGCGTGTATTTTTTGTTTGCTTCGAGGAGAAACACAGCTGCCAGGAATGATTTATCATCGAATAGATATGTGAAAAACACCTTGAGGATTGATTCTAAACAACGTTTGCCATGTTTCTGTCGATATTATGGAGTTAATTTGGTAAAAAGTTCGGCGTTGTAGAGACTGCATTTTCGGATTTTTTTCTTGGCCAAACGTGATGAACAAAACGGAGCGATTTCTCCTACACAAATAATATTTTTGGAAAAAATGAACATTTGCTATCTAACTGAGAGTCTCCTCATTGAAAACATCCGAAGTTCTTCAACGGTAAATGATTTTATTTGAATGCTTTTCTTGTTTTTGTGAAAATGTTGCCTGCTGAATGCTAGGCTTAATGCTATGCTAGCTATCAATACTCTTACACAAATGCTTGTGTAGCTATGGTTGAAAAGCATATTTTGAAAATCTGAGATGACAGTGTTGTTAACAAAAGGCTAAGCTTGTGAGTGAATATATTTCTTTCATTTCATTTGCGATTTTCATGAATAGTTAACGTTGCGTTATGGTAAGCTGGGAGCTTGAGGCTATAATTACGCTCCCGGATACGGGATTGCTCGACGCTAGAGGTTAACCATTTGCACATTGTTATAACACTATATATATATATAATATGACATTTGTAATGTCTTTATTGTTTTGAAACTTCTGTATGTATAATGTAACACAGAGAGGAGAGACACACAGAGACACACAGAGACACAGAGACACACAGAGAGGAGAGACACACAGAGACCCACAGAGACACACAGAGACACACAGAGAGGAGAGACACACAGAGACACACAGAGAGGAGAGACACACAGAGACACACAGAGAGGAGAGACACACAGAGACACACAGAGAGGAGAGACACACAGAGACACACAGAGAAGAGAGACACACAGAGAAGAGAGACACAGAGACACACAGAGAGCAGAGACACACAGAGACACACAGAGAGGAGACACTCAGAGACACACAGAGAGGAGAGACACACAGAGACACACAGAGAGACACACAGAGACACACAGAGACAGGAGAGACACACAGAGACCCACAGAGACACACAGAGAGGAGAGACACACAGAGAGGAGAGACACACAGAGAGGAGAGACACACAGAGACACACAGAGAGGAGAGACACACAGAGACACACAGAGAAGAGAGACACAGAGACACACAGAGAGCAGAGACACACAGAGACACACAGAGAGGAGACACTCAGAGACACACATAGAGGAGAGACACACATAGATGCACAGAGACAGGAGAGACACACAGAGAGGAGAGACACACAGAGAGGAGAGACACACAGAGACACACAGAGAGGAGAGACACACAGAGACACACAGAGAGGAGAGACACAGAGACACACAGAGAGGAGAGACACACAGAGACACAGAGAGAGGAGAGACACACAGAGACACACAGAGAGGAGAGACACAGAGACACACAGAGAGGAGAGACACACAGAGACACACAGAGAGGAGAGACACACAGAGACACACAGAGAGGAGAGACACACAGAGACACACAGAGAGGAGAGACACACAGAGACACACAGAGAGGAGAGACACACAGAGACACACAGAGAGGAGAGACACAGAGACACACAGAGAGGAGAGACACACAGAGACACACAGAGAGGAGAGACACACAGAGACACACAGAGAGGAGAGACACACAGAGACACACAGAGAGGAGAGACACACAGAGACACACAGAGAGGAGAGACACACAGAGACACACAGAGAGGAGATACACAGAGACACACAGAGAGGAGAGACACACAGAGACACAGAGACAGGAGAGACACACAGAGAGGAGAGACACACAGAGAGGAGAGACACACAGAGACACACAGAGAGGAGAGACACAGAGACACACAGAGAGGAGAGACACACAGAGACCCACAGAGAGGAGAGACACACAGAGAGGAGAGACACACAGAGACACACAGAGAGGAGAGACACAGAGACACACAGAGAGGAGAGACACACAGAGACACAGAGAGAGGAGAGACACACAGAGACACAGAGAGAGGAGAGACACACAGAGACACAGAGAGAGGAGAGACACACAGAGACACAGAGAGAGGAGAGACACACAGAGACACATAGAGAGGAGAGACACAGGGACACACAGAGAGAGGAGAGACACACAGACACACAGAGACACATAGATAACCTAAATCAATAGCCAGATAAGATACTCAGTCTGTGTGATGATAGGTCTTTCTGAGATTTAAAAAAAAATAGCTTTCATGGTTGTCGTTGTTAATGAAAAAGTAGTAGTTTACGACATTAGTAAGTCCTTTCTGGGCTGTTATTAGCTTTGACAGTCAATCAAGTTTTCAGGTACTGAGCTAATCTTGTTTGATGTTTGATGCACATGGTGGATAGCGACTGATCTGGAATCTGCTTGTCAACGCACCGACTTGAAGCGGAAAGGTGTGATTTGTGTAAAAGGTGTCAATGTGCAATACATCACAATACTGATGACCTGATCCTAAACACTATCAACCCATACTGATAAAGACACACAGGCCTATAGCCTCTAGCGTCATGTGCTTCTGCACTTTCATTTATCTTCCTTTTCCATCCATCCCGAATAATCAATAACCTCTTAATGATTTTTGTGAAGGTATTATGTTGCAGGAAGGGAAGAGAGAAGCCTGGACTGTGCTTGTGTTGTGGGACGGAGAGAGATAGAGAGAAGCCTGGACTGTGCTTGTGTTGTGGGACGGAGAGAGATAGAGAGCAGCCTGGACTGTGCTTGTGTTGTGGGACGGAGAGAGATAGAGAGAAGCCTGGACTGTGCTTGCGTTGTGGGACGGAGAGAGATAGAGAGAAGCCTGGACTGTGCTTGTGTTGTGGGACGGAGAGAGATAGAGAGAAGCCTGGACTGTGCTTGTGTTGTGGGACGGAGAGAGATAGAGAGCAGCCTGGACTGTGCTTGTGTTGTGGGACGGAGAGAGATAGAGAGAAGCCTGGACTGTGCTTGTGTTGTGGGACGGAGAGAGATAGAGAGAAGAGAGAGAGAGACAGAAGTGGGAAGAGGACAGAGGAAGGAGAGGAGATAGGGAGTGTGACTGTGGCCCCAGCTGGCAGACTAATAGACAGAGAGGTAGACAGACAGACTAACAGACATAGAGATAGACAGACAGACTGACAGTGAAAAACAGATTTGTTTGAACCTCTGACAACACATGGGACAGTTTGACAGTTATTGGTACTATGGGACTGGCCCATTATGAGGAGAAGAGAAGAGAAGAGAAGAGAAGAGAAGAGGACAGAGGAAGGAGAGGAGATAGGGAGAGGAGAGGAGAGGGCAGAGGAGAGGAGAGGGTAGAGGAGACAGACTAACAGACATAGAGATAGGAGACAGACTGAGAGTGAAAAACAGATTTGTTTGAACCTCTGACAACACATGGGAGAGGAGAGGTACTATGGGACTGGCCCAGATGAGAGAAGAGAAGAGAAGAGAGAGAGAGAGAGAAGAGAAGAGGAGAGGAGAGAGAAGAGAAGAGAGAGAGAGGAGAGGAGAGGAGAGGAGAGGAGAGGAGAGGAGAGGAGAGGAGAGAGGAGGAGCCAACGTAGATTATAGCTTTATGAACAGAGAGCTAGAGTGAGCTGTGATCAAGTTAGGACAATCCCACAGTGTCAGACACGATGCATATGAATTCATCCATCCATTTAACTGAAACTGGAAAATTATGCCGCATTATCCCCTTTCCTCCTCCTCTTCCTCCTCCCCAACTTCTTATCTGAATATATAACCTACATAGCCTAAAGCCCATGTTGGAAAAAAATGGTTAGTTTGAACATTTTAAATTGGATTTCATGTAGCAAGAGAAGAATCTTTCGGATGTCATCTAATTTAGAGGAAATATATTTTTGACCAAAATCTATTTAATTTAGAGAATAAATGTTTTTTTTGACCATTCAAAACAAAAACGATGAGATTGAAGATTATTATTGTGTTACCATGTTTTTTTTGTGATGAAAGACACATCTCATTTGGGATTTAAATGAGGAGAACATCAATAACCTGATGATACATCATGTCCCAAGCAGACTTCCAGGTTCCAACACCACTACCAGACGGTAGTCAACTATATCAACAGGAGCCATCAGCGAATAGCAGGTAAATGTCACTGCAAACCAACAGTGAGGATCTGAAGTCATTCAAACAATGATACAGTGAATCACAGGCTGCAAATATAACACTATAATCAATGAGGCTATTACTACGACAGCAGCCTACACTGACTACAGCAATTTGGCGATGCAGAAACAACACTATGGATTTACACACGATCTATTGCCATAAGAGACAATGTGATAATTTATGAGAAATATAAATAATTCCCACAGCCTTCTTTACCTTGAGGTAGTCGTTTTCAGAACGTAGGTCTTCAATTTCCCGTATCAAATCCTCCTCGATTATCTCCTTGCTGCATTCCAGTTTTATAAATGATGCGCTTGTTATCGATTTCCCCTGTTTACTCCCATCTCCACCGTGACCGTGAGCACCTGCTCCTGGAGCCTGAGACATGCCGCCTTTCCCCGCTGCTGCCACTACCGCACCCTCCGCGGTGCGCAATGAAACCCCACCACTACAAGCAGTAGCCCCTGCCGCGTCTGTTGCTGATGCTCCTGCCTGCAGAGGATAATCCGCTCCCACATGATCCCTGTCGCTGGACCCAGAGCCCCCCGACTCCCCGTCGCTGCTGGCGGCCGCGGTCAGGCGTTGTTCTTCGGATAGGGGCTCAGAGGGACAGTCGGAGAGATCGGAGTTGCTGTCCGTCTGACTGACCCTGCCGACAGGGATAGCACCGGTTGGGACGCGGATTGGTGAGCCATGGCTGAGTGGGCGGTGGTGAGACGCGGTCAGAGTGGCTATTTTACTCTTCTTGGCTTTGAGGGCGAGGTGTGGACTGCTGTCCGATGTCGGTTTGCTGGCGGCGGTCGTTTTATGCTCCGGGGCTGCATGTTGGATTACCTTAACAGTCTTTCTCGTGCCTGTGGAGGACTTGGTGCTGTGACTTTTCACCGCGGCCGGTTTGTTATCCTTCGCTCCGGTTGGGGTGCGCCTGGTGATGCGGCTTTGATTGGATGACACGGGCACAGGAGAAGAGTGCTGATGCTTGGTCAGTTTGGGGGATTTTGGTACGATAACCGTTGGTTTGGGCGAGGAGCGGAAGGAGTGGACATCCTTCAGGAACGGCCTGGCCGGAGACGATGCTCGGTTTAACCGTTTCTTCTCCAACTGGTGGTTTGGCGGTTTGGTGGATTCGCTGATCCCGGAGCCACTGGAGCTCTCCATGTTACTACCCCCAGACGACACCGGTGGAGGAGGGGAGGAGGAGGGTGCTGGAAGAATAAATGTTCAGTCCACAACACACAGGAAGAATACCCTTGACAGGCGACAGCAGAAACACGGTCCTGTCTCCCCGTGGTTCTTCTCATCACTCCCGGTTGGTGATGCTCACCCGGAACGGTCCTTTATTCCTTATTCCGGTTGTATTGCATTCCGTTGGTTAGATAGATTATCCTACATTCACCAGGTTGTCATTGTACTCCACTCTATGATAGTAGCCAGGTGGCTCTCCGCTTTTTCTCCTTGAATGAAGGAATCGCTGCAATACACGGGATTATTGCACAAACCGATGCTAAACAGATGGCATCTGCGGTGTCGCTGGTTGTAAAGTGTAATGGTTTGAATTATTAATCCAGCCGTTTTCTTATTCCCTGATATGATTCCTTCATTCCTCCATCTCGTCCTCCCTCTCTGGGCCCCTGTCTGTCCGTGTGTCAGTGGCTCCCCAGTCCTTCGCCCTTTCTCATTCCTTCCGTCTGTCTGACAGGGAAAATCTGCAATCACTGCCGTCTCGAGCCTGACGCCGGCCGTGCGGTGGTTCCTACCAGGGCGCATGCGCGTCATTTCTCACAAATACCGAAAACATGGCACCCAGGTCCGACGTGCCTTCGTGCGCATGCCCCAATATCACACACTCAGTCACGCACGGGAGACAAGCGCGGACGAACACACACCATTTAAGATGACGGATATCAAAAAGTGAGTCACTCATCCACTACCTCTCTATACCCTGTTCAATTGTATTATAAAGATACTTATATTTACAAACTTTTTAGAAATGAGCAAGTGGTTGTTGTATAAAAGGGGAAATACTCAAGAGATGGTGCTGAAGCAGGTACTGCGGGGTTTATAATGGTTTCTATATAACCGAAATCAGACGTCAACAAACTGAGTTTCAAATAGCAAACGGAGGCAGAAAACATATTTAATTCACATAAATCCTTCACTTCCAAAGAAGAAAATACATTTTAGTTTATATTCACAAACAGCACTGTCCGGTGGTCTACTGTCATCCTCACTCAGTAGTTGTGGTAATACAATTTTTAAACTCCTAACAGCCCTTAGCCATGATATATTGGCCATATACACCCCCTAGTTTGGGTAATAAATATATATCTTTATTCGCACTTCATTAGTTAAAGAATGCAACAGAAAAATGTTATCAATACCAAAATCCACTTCAAAACATGACAACTGTTACTTTATTTTCCAAATAACTCAAACTTGTTTTATATAAAAGCAGGGTTGAGGTGAATTGGAATTGAAGTCAGTCAATTCAGGAAGTAAACTATAATTGGAACAAAAATTACTTAAGTAAACTGAAAAAAAATACATTTATATGAAAACTTATTTCACAAAATTCAATTTTAAATTCATATCATTTCCTTAATAAGTCACTGAGTTTAATACAAATGAACCCCAACTCTAATACACAGTACTGTCTTTCATCTTTAAAAAGATGGAATCTGCAGGGGGGGGGGGGCATGGACATGGTCCTCCCCAGCATCGTTGTTATGGGTTTTGCTCTGTTGATGAAGCAGTGTTGGGGAGCACCATGGGAAAATAAACAGGATGAATACTGCTGTTCTAATCGCATGTGTAATGATGTCAGAGGGGGGGTAAATGTTGGTTGTTTGCAATCAGTTTGTTGTTGTTGTTGTAATATCTGAAACAGACGTGTCAGTTTGAGTAGATTACAGCTTTAAAAGGATGCGTGTAACAGGTACCTGCCAAAACAAACGAAACACCAGCATAAAGTAACCTCATAGGGCGCCAGGCCAACGCGAGCCGCCAGGCCAACGCGAGCCGCCAGGCCAACGCGAGCCGCCAGGCCAACGCGAGCCGCCAGGCCAACGCGAGTCGCCAGGCCACCAACGCGAGCCGTCAGGCCAATCCCTCTCCACTTCCGAACCCCCCCACCAGAGAGTATAGATAGACCTGTCTGTAGAACAGAGATGGTTATAGTAGGACAACAGAGAGTATAGATAGACCTGTCTGTAGAACAGAGATGGTCAATGCCATGTTTATTACTAACTGAGGGGGGGGGGTAGTGTACATTTATTTAATACTTGATCTCAATCAATCTATCGATCTTTTGATTGATTGATACTTGATCGGACTCCTTCTCAATCTAACAATCTAAAACATGTAGCCAGGAGTGGGATTGAAGGTGGGGAAAAAGGAGAGTCACAACCGTTGTATCACTGGGCATTCAGCTCAAAAATGTGGAGATTTTTTACATGTCAATTCCACCCCTGTATGTAACCCGTAACCCATATCAGAAACACTTCCAAGAACCACAAATAAATACGACAAAGAAAACAATAAACAATAGCAGGACAGCTCAAAGGGTTAAATTAGAGTTAATGTTATCATAGCCTAACAGTTAGCTGGTGACAGGCAGCTGCTGACAGTCCAGCTGGTGACAGTCCAGCTGGTGACAGTCCAGCTGGTGACAGTCCAGCTGGTGACAGTCCAGCTGGTGACAGTCCAGCTGGTGACAGTCCAGCTGCTGACAGTCCAGCTGGTGACAGTCCAGCTGGTGACAGTCCAGCTGCTGACAGTTCAGCCGGTAACAGTTCAGCCGGTAACAGTTCAGCCGGTAACAGTTCAGCTGCTGACAGTCCAGCTGGTGACAGTTCAGCCGGTAACAGTCCAGCTGCTGACAGTTCAGCTGCTGACAGTTCAGCTGCTGACAGTTCAGCCGGTAACAGTTCAGCCGGTAACAGTCTGCTGACAGTCCAGCTGCTGACAGTTCAGCCGGTAACAGTCCAGCTGGTGACAGTCCAGCTGGTGACAGTCCAGCTGGTGACAGTCCAGCTGGTGACAGTCAGGTGGTCTGACAGTTCAGCTGCTGACAGTCAGCAATGACAGTGCCTTGGGGTAACAGTTCAGCTGAAGAGGGACCCTAAGGTAACAGTGAAGCTGGAACTGACAGTTCAGCTGCTGACAGTTCAGCCGGTAACAGTTCAGCTGCTGACAGTCCAGCTGGTGACAGTCCAGCTGGTGACAGTCCAGCTGGTGACAGTCCAGCTGGTGACAGTCAGGTAAGGTCGGGCATTAGATTCTAAAAGATGTACTGGACTAGCCAATCAGCAATGACCAGTGCCTTGGGGGTTGGACCAGTGTAGCAGCTGAAGATGGGACCCTAAGTATGATGGGATGTGAATTGACTCAGGAACCACACCTGTGTGGAAGCAGAGGTTTTTTCAAACGTATCCTTTCTTTGGCAGTTACCTGTATCTTAACTATGCAGTTTGACCTAAACTACTATGTGTATATTGATAAAACAATCTAGACAACAATCCATTTGAGTGGCAGCCTTTTGTGACTCAAAACCAATCCAACATTTCCATCACTGACATTTCACAAACGGTTGAAAGGTATAAACCTTCAATCTGAGGCCTTTCAAACAACTATTACAAAAGGCAACCATTACTAAAGGCAACCATTACTAAAGGCAGCCATTACTAAAGACAACCATTACTAAAGGCAGCCATTACTAAAGGCAACCATTACTAAAGGCAACTATTACTAAAGACAACTATTACTAAAGACAACTATTACTAAAGACAACTATTACTAAAGACAACTATTACTAAAGTCACAATGACAAGAATCCTCCCCAGATAGCTGGATAACGGGTCCAAAAGCATTCCAAAACACATATCTTTAACTTCACAGAGATTTCTTGTTTTTGACCATTTCAATCGTTTCTTGTTGGGGTTTGATCTATGTAGACCTACCATATTGAATTTGAGGAGTAAGTTCACCATTAAAATGATCTACACGAGCCAATCGAGTCACTCAAAATCAATTCCTAATTCATCCCAATACTGAATGTTGCACCACCAAAAACTTTCCCCGACAACAAAATGAACATGTCGTCTTTACACGGTCATTTCTGTCTGTTCTAACATGCAACACAGAAAGAGTCATATCTATGGAGGGACACGGATTACTTTTTTAGTGGTATTTCAACGTAAGAGGAAAACATGAGGATAATAACATTTCAGAGATGTTCTGTGGGTTCAAGTCCGGGCTCTGGCTGGACCACTCAAGTTGTCTTGGCTGTGTGCTTACCATGACAATATTACAGTCTTGAGCAGGTTTTCATTAAGGACCTCTGTACTTTTCTCCGTTCATCTTTCCCTCAATCCTAACTAGTTGCCACCACGATGCTTCACCGTAGGGAAGGTGCCAGGTTTCCTCCAGATGTGATTCTTGGTTTCATCAGACCAGAGAATCTTGTTTCTCATGGGCAGAGTCCTTTAGGTGCCTTTTGGCAAACTCCAAGCGGGCTGTCATGTGCCTTTTTACTGAGGAGTGGCTTCTGTCTGGCCACTCTACCATAAAGGCCTGAATGGGGGAGTGCTGCAGAGATGGTTGTCCTTCTGGAAGGTTCTCCCATCTCCACAGAGGAACTATGGAGCTCCGTCAGAGTGACCATCTGGTTCTTGGTCACCTCCCTGACCAAGGCCCTTATCCCCCGATTGCTTAGTTTCGCTTGGCGGCCAGCTTTAGGAAAAGTCTTGGTGGTTCCAAACTTCTTCCATGTAAGAATGGAGGCCACTGTGTTCTTGGGGACCTTCAATGCTGCAGAAATGTTTTGGTACCCTTCCCCAGATCTGTGCCTCGACACAATCCTCTCTCAGAGCTCTACGGACAATTCCAACCTCATGGCTTGGCTTTTGCCCTGACCTGCAGTGTCAACTGTGGGACCTTATATAGACAGGTGTGTGCCTTTCCAAATCATGTCCAATCAATTGAATTTACCACAGGTGGACTCCAATCAAATTGTAGAAACATCTCAAGGACGATCAATGGAAACAGGATGCACCTGAGCTCAATGTTGAGTCTCATAGCAAAGGGTCTGAATACTTATGCCAATAAGGTATTTCTGTTTTTATTTGTAATAAATGTGCAGAAATGTTTAAAAACCTGTTTTTGCTTTGTCATTATGGGGTATTGTGATGTCATTATGGGGTATTGTGATGTCATTATGGGGTATTGTGTGTAGATTGATGAGGACATTATTTTATTTTATCCATTTTAGAATAAGGCTGTAACTTTAACAAAATGTGGAAAAAGTTAAGGTGTCTGAATACTTTCCAAATGCTCTGTTAATTAACACGACACAGGCGATTTGGCATTATTGTCCGTAAAAAAAAAACACACACTGAAAATGTTGACACAGATGGTCCTGTCCAATACAAAATGGCTGCTAGGTGGTTTTCTGATTGAATATCCATGACGTCATCCCCAAAATGACAACATATACAGTACCGGTCAAAGGTTTGGGCACACCTAATCATTCAAGGGTTTTTTCTTTAGTTTTACTATTTTCCACATTGAATTATAGTGAAGGCATCAAAATGATGAAATAACACACATGGAATCATATAGTAACCCAAACATTTATATTTAAGATTCTTCAAAGTAGTCACCTTTTGCCTTGATGACAGCGTTACACCCTCTTGGCATTCTCTCAACCTGTTTCATGAGGTAGTCACCTGGAATGCATTTCAATTAACAGGTGTGCCTTGTTAAAAGTTAATTTGTAGAATTTCTTTCCTTTGTGTTTGAGCCAATCAGTTGTGTTGTGACAAGGTAGGGGTGGTATACAGAGGATAGCCCTATTTGGTTAAAGACCATGTCCATATTATGACAAGAACAGCTCAAATCAGCAAGAGAGAGAGAGAAGAGAAAGAGAAATGACAGTCCATCACTACTTTAAGACATGAAGGTCAGTCAATCCGGAACATTTCAAGAACTTTGAAAGTTCCTTCAAGTGCAGTCGCAAAAACCATCAAGCACTATGATGAAACTGGCTCTCATGAGGACCACCACAGGAAAAGAAGACCCAGAGTTACCTCTGCTGCAGAGGATACGTTCATTAGAGTTACCAGCCTCAGAAATTGCAGCCCAAATAAATGTTTCAGAGAGTTCAAGTAACAGACACATCTCAACATCAACTGTTCAGAGGAGACTGTGTGAATCAGGCCTTCATGGTTGAATTACTGCAGAGAAACCACTACTAAAGGACACCAATAAGAAGAAGAGACTTGTGTGGGCCAATAAACAATGTCCTTTGGTCTGATGAGTCCAAATTCGAGATCTTTGGTTCCAACCAATGTGTCTTTGTGAGACGCAGAGTAGGTGAACGGATGATCTCCGCATGTGTGGTTCTCACCGTGAAGCATGGAGGAGGAGGTGTGATGGTGCTTTGCTGGAGACACTGTCAGTGATTTATTTAGAATTCAAGGCACACAACTAGCATGGCTACCACAGCATTCTGCAGCAATACGCCGCCATCCCATCTGGTTTGCTCTTAGTGGGACTATAATTTATTTTTCAACAGGACAATGACCCAACACACCTCCAGGCTGTGTAAGGGCTATTTGACCAAGAAGGAGAGTGATGGAGTGCTGCCTCAGATGACTTGGCCTCCACAATCACCGACCTCAACCCAATTGAGATGGTTTGGGATGGACCGCAGAGCGAAGGAAAAGAAGCCAACAAGTGCTCAGCATATGTGGGAACTCCTTCAAGACTGTTGGAAAAGCATTCCAGGTGAAGCTGGTTGAGAGAATGCCAAGAGTGTGCAAAGGGTGGCTACTTTGAAGAATATAAAATAGAATATATTTTGATTTGTTTAACACTTTTTTGGTTACTACATGATTCCATACGTGTTATTTCATAGATTTGACGTCTTCACAATTAGTCTACAAAGTAGAAAATAGTTGTTTTTAAATAAAGAAAAACCCTTGAATGAGTCGGTGTGTCCAACATTTGACTGGTACTATACATCTGATTCTACACTAACTACCGTGTCTACTTGTATTTTTGACCTAATTAGAGAGTTACTACGTGATAATTTATCATTTAAAAAAAAACTGCCTATATTAAACTATGTACAAAAATACATTTCCATCAAAATGTACCGAAGAAAGAATTGTGCATTGTGACACGTGTCCCTTTTCCTTGTTGTACAGTAGAGCTACAGAGTCCTTACAGTTACTAGGCCTACAGGAGGAACAAGGAGCTCCACTCCCTCAGTCACGTTTCTTTTCTCTAGTTGTCTCCATGTGAATGTGTGTTTGTGTGTGTGTGTGTGAGAACAGGTGTATACTGTGTGTGTGTGTGTGTGTGTGTGTGTGTGTGTGTGTGTTTGCATCGAGTGGCTACCATAGGTTCTCTCTCTCTAACTAGGATGCACCTGGCTGCAAGGCACAGCTGTGAAGTAGTCTGGGGCAGGTGTGTGTACAGGTGTATACTGTGTGTGTGTGTGTGTACAGGTGTATACTGTGTGTGTGTGTGTGTACAGGTGTATACTGTGTGTGTGTGTGTGAGAACAGGTGTATACTGTGTGTGTGTGTGTGTGTGTGTGAACAGGTGTATACTGTGTGTGTGTGTGTGTGTGTGTGTACAGGTGTATACTGTGTGTGTGTGTGTACAGGTGTATACTGTGTGTGTGTGTGTACAGGTGTATACTGTGTGTGTGTGTGTACACTGTGTGTGTGTGTGTCTTAACAAGGTCTCTGTATTAGTTAGTGTGTGTGTCCTATCATACAGCCCCAGAAGTAGAACTGGGAGGACGTCTATCAGAGCAGGTGTGTCTAAGCAGGAACACCTGAGCCTGCATCCCAAATGACAGCCTGTCCCCTAGAAAGACTGGTCAAAAGTGCACTATGAAGAGAATAGTGCAATTTGGGAGGCTTCCAGACTGCTGCTTGGTTCTGCTGCCCTCCGGTGGCCAGAAGGGTTAGGGGGTCTCAGCAGGGTGGAGGGAGGATGGTGGTAGGGGTTGGGGGTCTCAGCAGGGTGGAGGGAGGATGGTGGAGGTGGAAGGGGGTCTCAGGGAGGTGGAAGGGGTAGGGGGTCTCAGCAGGGTGAAGGGATGATGGTGGAAGGGGTAGGGGGTCTCAGCAGGGTGGAGGGAGGATGGTGGAAGGGGTAGGGGGTCTCAGCAGGGAGGATGGTGGAAGGGGTAGGGGGCCTCAGCAGGGAGGATGGTGTGGAAGGGGTAGGGGGTCTCAGCAGGGAGGATGGTGGAAGGGGTAGGGGGTCTCGGCAGGGTGGATGGAGGATGGTGGAGGTGGAAGGGGGATGGTGGAGGGGGGGGGTCTCAGCAGGGTGGAGGGAGGATGGTGGAAGGGGTAGGGGGTCTCAGCAGGGAGGATGGTGGAAGGGGTAGGGGGGTCTCAGGGGAGGATGGTGGAAGGGGTAGGGGGTCTCAGCAGGGGAGGTGGATGGGGGTGGAAGGGGTGGAAGGGGGGGGTCTCAGCAGGGAGGATGGTGGAAGGGGTAGGGGGGGTCTCAGCAACAGCGCATGCGTGGCGGGTTGAGCTCAGGAGGAACGTCTGGTTCAGGCTGCAGAGACAGGATACTGTTGGAAAGCTCCCTACTGGGAATCTCCAGAGGCATCTGATGAGACAGGAAGACAGAACACAGAACAGGAAGACAGAACACAGAACAGGAAGTTAACAGACAGTAGAAACAGAACGTCTTTATTACAGGCTACAGCTACATGTTATTACAGGCTACAGCTACATGTTATTACAGGCTACAGCTACATGTTATTACAGGCTACATGTTATTACAGGCTACAGCTACATGTTATTACAGGCTACATGTTATTACAGGCTACAGCTACATGTTATTACAGGCTACAGCTACATGTTATTACAGGCTACATGTTATTACAGGCTACAGCTACATGTTATTACAGGCTACAGCTACATGTTATTACAGGCTACAGCTACATGTTAATACAGGCTACATGTTATTACAGGCTACATGTTAATACAGGCTACATGTTAATACAGGCTACATGTTATTACAGGCTACAGCTACATGTTATTACAGGCTACAGCTACATGTTATTACAGGCTACAGCTACATGTTATTACAGGCTACATGTTATTACAGGCTACAGCTACATGTTAATACAGGCTACATGTTATTACAGGCTACAGCTACATGTTATTACAGGCTACATGTCATTACAGGCTACAGCTACATGTTATTACAGGCTACATGTTATTACAGGCTACAGCTACATGTTATTACAGGCTACAGCTACATGTTATTACAGGCTACAGCTACATGTTATTACAGCTACATGTTATTACAGCTACATGTTATTACAGCTACATGTTATTACAGGCTACATGTTATTACAGGCTACATGTTATTACAGGCTACAGCTACATGTTAATACAGGCTACATGTTATTACAGGCTACAGGCTACATGTTATTACAGGCTACAGCTACATGTTATTACAGGCTACATGTTATTACAGGCTACATGTTATTACAGGCTACATGTTATTACAGGCTACATGTTATTACAGGCTACAGCTACATGTTATTACAGGCTACAGCTACATGTTATTACAGCTACATGTTATTACAGCTACATGTTATTACAGCTACATGTTATTACAGCTACATGTTATTACAGGCTACGGCTACATGTTATTACAGGCTACGGCTACATGTTATTACAGGCTACGGCTACATGTTATTACAGGCTACGGCTACATGTTATTACAGGCTACGGCTACATGTTATTACAGGCTACGGCTACATGTTATTACAGGCTACGGCTACATGTTATTACAGGCTACGGCTACATGTTATTACAGGCTACGGCTACATGTTATTACAGGCTACGGCTACATGTTATTACAGGCTACGGCTACATGTTATTACAGGCTACGGCTACATGTTATTACAGGCTACGGCTACATGTTATTACAGGCTACGGCTACATGTTATTACAGGCTACGGCTACATGTTATTACAGGCTACGGCTACATGTTATTACAGGCTACGGCTACATGTTATTACAGGCTACGGCTACATGTTATTACAGGCTACGGCTACATGTTATTACGGGCTACAGTAACACACAAGACAATATTGGGAAATATAGGAAAACATTCTAGGAAATACTCCACAGGCATTTGGTGAGAAAGGAAGAAGACAGGAAGAAGACAGGAAGAAGACAGGAAGAAGAAGTAGTTAATAGGTACACACCTGATCACAAAGAATAGAAAATAGGGTTCAACGACATCCTTCCTTGTCTGAGTCAATGCTTAAAGCAGCAGTTGGTGTGGCAAACAAAAATGACTAATCACAATACTATAAAACACATTGAAGACTATCACTTAATAATATACGTACAGTAACAGGAAACTATTGATTTCCTAACTAATACTGAAAAAAAATCATTACATTGAAAATAATAAAATATATATTTTTAGTTATAGCAGAGACAACAAGAGCACAGTGATGTAACTACTCACCTTTGCTAGAATGTCGTCCACTAGTTTTAGAAAGCACTCCTCCACGTTAAAGTTATCCTTGGCACTAGCCTCGCAGAATCGCAACCCAGATATCCTGGAGACAAACTGCGGAGAGAAATGGAACTTCTGTAGTGTTGTTCCCCAGGGTATAAGGCAAGATTATAATTTACCCCTTTTTTTCTCCCCAATTTCGTGATATCAAATTGGTAGTTACAGTCTTGTCCCATCGCTGCAACTCCCTGTACGGACTCGGGAGAGGCGAAGGTCGAGAGCCATGCGTCCTCCAAAACACGACCCTGCCAAGCCGAAATGCTTCTTAACACACCGCTCGCTTAACCCGGAAGCCAGCCGCACCAATGTGTCGGAGGAAACACCGTCCAGCTGGCGACTATGTCGACTATACGCCCGGCCCGCCACAAGTAGTCGCTAGAGCATGATGAGACATGGAAATCATGGCCGGCCAAACCCTCCCCTAACCTGGACGACGCTGGGCCAATTGTGCGCCGCCTCATCGGTCACGGCCAGCTGTGGACACAGCCGGGGATTGAACCCGGGTCTGTAGTGACGCCTCAAGCACTGCGACACAGTACCTTTGACCTCTGTGCCACTTGGGAGGCTCCTGACCAAATTTTAAAGCACTCAGAACTCTGGATAATGTACAACTGAAGGTTTTTCCTTAACTGTCAGATTTTTCAGTGGATCTTCAGAGGAATGTGAAGGAAGCAGTGACATTTACATTGTGCATTGATGAGGTGAGCAATAGTAACAGGAGCGACGCCTGTAACAGGAGCGACGCCTGGAACAGGAGCGACGCCTGGAACAGGAGCGACGCCTGGAACAGGAGCGACGCCTGGAACAGGAGCGACGCCTGGAACAGGAGCGACGTCTGGAACAGGAGCGACGTCTGGAACAGGAGCGACGTCTGGAACAGGAGCGACGTCTGGAACAGGAGCGACGTCTGGAACAGGAGCGACGCCTGGAACAGGAGCGACGCCTGGAACAGGAGCGACGTCTGGAACAGGAGCGACGCCTGGAACAGGAGCGACGCCTGGAACAGGAGCGACGCCTGGAACAGGAGCGACGCCTGGAACAGGAGCGACGCCTGGAACAGGAGCGACGCCTGGAACAGGAGCGACGCCTGGAACAGGAGCGACGTCTGGAACAGGAGCGACGTCTGGAACAGGAGCGACGTCTGGAACAGGAGCGACGTCTGGAACAGGAGCGACGTCTGGAACAGGAGCGACGTCTGGAACAGGAGCGACGTCTGGAACAGGAGCGACGTCTGGAACAGGAGCGACGTCTGTGTTTAATCTAGAGCGGAATTAACCCTTTACACTCGTGGGAATTGGCCTATATGGATAGGGCTAAATTGAAACGTTTCTAACAGAACAACTATAAAAGCAAATGCATAACAATGGTATCAATTGAAAGTGAACAGTTTGGAGATAAATGGGGAAATAATTAGACCAAAAGGTGAGGACTCAACAGTTCACCTGACCAGACTGAATCCAAACATCACACTGTTGATGTGATGTGAATGTTACACTTACTGTACTTTTCACAGCATTTATTAATAACGACATCTGAATATACTGTGATACATTCAGTAACATAAGAATATTCCTGGACAATGTGGGGTAGGTGAAATATAAAACAAAACAAAAATGACGACGAGGGTCAAACGAGGGTTTGAGGGAGAGGACTAACTGGAGTCTCCAAGTTGACACACGACTCTCTTTCTGTGAGTCATTTCAATGCAGTTTTATGACTCAAGGACGGATCCTCCAACTATAAAAGGTGTTTTTTTTGTACCTCTCCTAGCTGTGTCGTTGAGGAACTGAAGTCAAGGACATTTGTCATTTTGTTTTGTTTGGAACACAGCCCTGCATCCCACAACTACTGTTGCTGATTAACACAATCCTAAAAACGATCCATTATAAATCGCAATCTGGGTCAGGTGGGCTAGCTAAGTTATAAAATACAAAACTTACAGTGTTAGGTTTTCAAGACGCACTTCAGACAGATTGTAATTTTGGTGAGAATAGAACGGAGTGCATTCTGGTCCTCAACGTCTCCTCTTTCAGAACATATCGACTCCTCTTGACTTACAGTATTTCCCCTCACGCAGAAAACAACAAAAGTTACCCAATGAATGGGCGGGATGGGGTCGACTTCATGTCGTTTCGCGCAGTGCTCGAGTTCAAAATGTCTGTCAGTCAAAACCCGTACAGAGCTGTGAAGCGGAGAGACGGAACTCTGACCTCATTGATACATTTTCTCCCTCTAATGATTTGAGGCGAGGATAATAACGTCGGTTATCTGATCCTAGATCAGTGTGTAACTCACCCTCTCGGCAGTCTGTTTAGTGACGATGCGGTCTGTCTCACAGTCCAGCTTGTTCCCCACTAGCAGCAGCTCTGCCTCCTCTGAAGCATACTGACCAATGAAAGAGGAGAGATTAGTGCACTAGTATGTCCTCTAAAAAGTGTTCTGACAAGGGAGGAAGGAAGGAAGGCAGGACCAGGGTTGGGGATACTGGAGGACCAGGGTCGTGAAACACTGCTCTACTACATTGGGATTCTAAAACTCACTCTCTGAAAACCCACTAAGCTATCAAAAGCTGTTCCAAGAGTTTTTATTCTGACCTTGTCGATCATCTTCATCCACTTGGGAAGGTCGTCGAAGGTTTCCTGCTTGGTGATGTCATAGACCAGTACTATCCCTTTGGCCCCACGGTAGTAGGCGGAGGTTATACTGTTGAACCTCTCCTGACCAGCTGTATCCCTGGAGGTACAGGACACATCACATATCAGACTGGATCCATGAGTTAGAGACAGGACACACATCACATATCAGACTGGATCTATGAGTTAGAGACAGAACACATCACATATCAGACTGGATCCATTAGAGACAGGACACATCACATGTCAGACTGGATCCATTAGAGACAGAACACATCACATATCAGACTGGATCCATTAGAGACAGGACACATCACATATCAGACTGGATCCATTAGAGACACATCACATATCAGACTGGATCCATTAGAGACAGAACACATCACATATCAGACTGGATCAATTAGAGACAGGACACATCACATATCAGACTGGATCCATTAGAGACAGGACACATCACATATCAGACTGGATCTATTAGAGACAGAACACATCACATATCGGACTGGATCCATTAGAGACAGGACACATCACATATCAGACTGGATCCATTAGAGACAGAACACATCACATATCAGACTGGATCAATTAGAGACAGGACACATCACATATCAGACTGGATCCATTAGAGACAGGACACATCACATATCAGACTGGATCTATTAGAGACAGAACACATCACATATCAGACTGGATCCATTAGAGACAGAACACATGACATATCAGACTGGAACTTTAATTAGGGCCAGGGCAAATCACATATCAGACTGGATCAATTAGTTAGAGACAGAACACATCACATATCAGACTGGATCCATTAGAGACAGAACACATCACATATCAGACTGGATCTATTAGAGACAGGACACATCACATATCAGACTGGATCCATTAGAGACAGGACACATCACATATCAGACTGAATCTATTAGTTAGGGCCAGGACACATCACATATCAGACAATATATTAGTTAGACAGAACACATCACATATCAGACTGGATCTATTAGAGACAGGACACATCACATATCAGACTGGATCCATTAGAGACAGGACACATCACATATCAGACTGAATCTATTAGTTAGGGCCAGGACACATCACATATCAGACAATATATTAGTTAGACAGAACACATCACATATCAGACTGGATCTATTCGAGACAGGACACAGCACATATCAGACTGGATCCATTAGAGACAGGACACAGCACATATCAGACTGGATCCATTAGAGACAGGACACATCACATGTCAGACTGGATCCATTAGAGACAGAACACATCACATATCAGACTGGATCTATTAGAGACAGGACACATCACATATCAGACTGGATCCATTAGAGACAGGACACATCACATATCAGACTGGATCTATTAGAGACAGGACACATCACATATCAGACTGGATCCATTAGAGACAGGACACATCACAGACCATCTGGATCCATGAATGACAAATTAGGGACTGGATCTATTAGAGACAGGACATCTATCAGACGGAATATATTAGATAGAGATGGGACACAACACAGACTGGATCTATTAGTTGACTGACACATACAGACTGGATCCATTTGTTAGGTTTGCCAGACCATCTGTCCTGACTGACAAATTAGGGCCAGGAGGTTTTCCAGACCATCTGTCCTGACTGACAAATTAGGGCCAGGAGGTTTTCCAGACCATCTGTCCTGACTGACAAATTAGGGCCAGGAGGTTTTCCAGACCATCTGTCTAGACTGAGTGTGTCTTGTACAATGTTTTTTTTGTTTTTTTGTTTACCTTTATTTAAATTAGGCAAGTCAATTAATAAGAACAAATTTTTATTTACAATGACGACCTACACTCAGCACTGTCAACACTTCGTATTCAACACTTCTATACGACATAAAATGTACGTTCTTCCTATTTCCACTCAGCACTATAACAAGCACTGCAGCAGTAATGAACGAGTAGGAAAGTGTATCTATAGGCTTGTGTTGTTATTATTAGTGGCTTGGGTCTATAGGCTGGCCTTGTTGTGATCATTAGTGGCTTGGGTCTATAGGCTGGCCTTCATTAGTGGCTTGGGTCTATAGGCTGGCCTTCATTAGTGGCTTGGGTCTATAGGCTGGCCTTCATTAGTGGCTTGGGTCTATAGGCTGGCCTTCATTAGTGGCTTGGGTCTATAGGCTGGCCTTCATTAGTGGCTTGGGTCTATAGGCTGGCCTTCATTAGTGGCTTGGGTCTATAGGCTGGCCTTGTTGTGATGGCCTTCATTAGTGGCTTGGGTCTATAGGCTGGCCTTCATTAGTGGCTTGGGTCTATAGGCTGGCCTTCATTAGTGGCTTGGGTCTATAGGCTGGCCTTCATTAGTGGCTTGGGTCTATAGGCTGGCCTTGTTGTGATCATTAGTGGCTTGGGTCTATAGGCTGGCCTTCATTGTGATTGGGTCTATAGGCTGGCTTCATTAGGGCTCTATAGGCTGGCCTTCATTAGTGGCTTGGGTCTATAGGCTGGCCTTCATTAGTGGCTTGGGTCTATAGGCTGGCCTTCATTAGTGGCTTGGGTCTATAGGCTGGCCTTCATTAGTGGCTTGGGTCTATAGGCTGGCCTTCATTAGTGGCTTGGGTCTATAGGCTGGCCTTCATTAGTGGCTTGGGTCTATAGGCTGGCCTTCATTAGTGGCTTGGGTCTATAGGCTGGCCTTCATTAGTGGCTTGGGTCTATAGGCTGGCCTTCATTAGTGGCTTGGGTCTATAGGCTGGCCTTCATTAGTGGCTTGGGTCTATAGGCTGGCCTTCATTAGTGGCTTGGGTCTATAGGCTGGCCTTCATTAGTGGCTTGGGTCTATAGGCTGGCCTTCATTAGTGGCTTGGGTCTATAGGCTGGCCTTCATTAGTGGCTTGGGTCTATAGGCTAGCCTTGTTGTTATTATCAGTGGCTTGGGTCTATAGGCTGGCCTTGTTGTTATTATCAGTGGCTAGGGTCTATAGGCTTGCCTTGTTGTTATTATCAGTGGCTTGGGTATAGGCGAGCCCCAGCTGTTCCGGACAACTGTGTGATCACGCTCTGCGCAGCCGATGTGAGTAAGACCTTTAAACAGGTCAACATTCACAAAGCCGCAGGGCAAGACAGATTACCAGGACGTGTACGGCGAACATGCGCTGACCAACTGGCAAGTGTCTTCACTGACATTTTCAACCTCTCCCTGTCCGAGTCTGTAATACCTACATGTTTCAAGCAGACCACCATAGTGCCTGTGCCCCAGAACACTAAGGTAACCTGCCTAAATGACTACTGACCCATAGCACTCACATCTGTAGCCATGAAGTGCTTTGAAAGGCCTTCATGGCTCACATCAACACCACTATCCCAGAAACCCTAGACCCACTTCAATTTGCATACCGCCCCAACAGATCCACAGATGATGCAATCTCTATTTCACTCCACACTGCCTTTTCCCACCTGGACAAAAGGAACACCTATGTGAGAATGCTGTTCATTGACTACAGCTCAGCATTCAACACCATAGTGCCCACAAAGCTCATCAATAAGCTAAGGACCCTGGGACTAAACATCTTCATCTGCAACTGGATCCTGGACTTCCTGATGGGCCGCCCCCAGGTGGTGAGGGTAGGTAACAACAAATCCGCCACGCTGATCCTCAACACAGGGGCCCCTCAGGAGTGGGTGTTCAGTCCACTCCTGTACTCCCTGTTCACTCTTGACTGCACGGCCAGGCACGACTCTACACTAGAGGTCAACCGATTATGATTTTTCACCGATTATGATTTTCGCCGCCGATGCCGATTATTGGAGGGCCCCAAAAAAAAGCTGATACCAATTAATCTGACGATTTAAAAAAAAAAATGTATTTATAATAATGACAATTACAACAATACTGAATTAACACTTATTTGAACTTAATATAATACATCAATAAAATCAATTTAGCCTCAAATAAATAATGAAACATGTTCAATTTGGTTTAAATAATGCCAAAACAAAAAGTGTTGGAGAAGAAAGTAAAAGTGCAATATGTGCCATGTAAGAAAGATAATGTTTCAGTTCCTTGCTCAGAACATGAGAACATATGAAAGCTGGTGGTTCCTTTTAACATGCGTCTTCAATATTCCCAGGTATGAAATGTTAGGTTGTAGTTATTATAGGACTATTTCCCTCTATACCATTTGTATTTCATTAACCTTTGACTATTGGATGTTCTTATAGGCACTTTAGTATTGCCAGTGTAACAGTATAGCTTCCGTCCCTCTCCTCGCTTCTCCCTGGGCTCGAACCAGGAACACAACGACAACAGCCACCGTCGAAGCAGCGTTACCCATGCAGAGCAAGGGGAACAACTACTCCAAGTCTCAGAGGGAGTGACGTTTGAAACGCTATTAGCGCGCGCTAACTAGCCAGCCATTTCCCATCGGTTACACCAGTCTCATCTCGGGAGTTGATAGGCTTGAAGTCATAAACAGCACAATGCTTGACACACAACAAAGAGCTGCTGGCAAAACGCAACGAAAGTGCTGATTGAATGAATGCTTACGAGCCTGCTGCTGCCTACCACCGCTCAGTCAGACTGCTCTATCAAATCATAGACTTAGTTATAACATAATAACACACAGAAATACGAGCCTTAGGTCATTAATATGGTCGAATCCGGAAACTATCATCTCGAAAACAAGACGTTTATTCTTTCAGTGAAATACCGTCATTGAAAATAAGAATGTGTTCTTAACTGACTTAAATAAAGATGAAATAAAAGGTGTTTAAAAAATATATATTATTATTAAAAAAATTAAGTTTATTTTTTTATTTTTTTAAAAATCGGCCAAATCGGTGTCCAAAAATACCAATTTCCGATTGTTATGAAAACTTGGAATCGGCCCTAATAAATCGGCCATTCCGATTAATCGGTCGACTTCTACTCTACACCATCAATAAGTTTGGCTATGACACAACAGCATCATCACCAACAACGATGAGACAGCATATAGGGAGGAGATCAGACCTGGCCGTGTGGTACCAGGACAACAACCTCAACGTGATAAAGACAAAGGAGATGATTGTGGACTACAGGAAAAAGAGGACCGAGCATGCCCCCATTCTCATCGACGGGGCTGCAGTGGAGCAGGCTGAGAGCTTCAGTTCCTTGGTGTCCACGTCACCAACAAACTAACATGATCCAAGCACACCAAGACAGTCATGAAGAGGGCACGACAAAACCTATTCCCCCTCAGGAGACTGAAAAGATTTGGCATGGGTCCTCAGATCCTTAAAAAAGGTTCTACAGCTGCACCATCGAGAGCATCCTGACTGGTTGCATCACTGCCTTCGATGGCAACTGCTCGCCTTCTGACCGCAAGGCATTACAGAGGGTAGTGCGTATGGCCTAGAACATCACTGGGGCCAAGCTTCTTGCCATCCAGGACCTCTATAGCAGGCGGTGTCGGAGGAAGGCCCTAAAAATTGGGTGGCTGGAGTCCTTGACCAGTCACAGACTGTTCTCTCTGCTACCGCACGGCAAGCGGTACCGGAGTGCCAAGTCTTGGTCCAAGAGGCTTCTAAACAGCTTCTACCATCAAGCCATAAGACTCCTGAACACCTAATCAAAATGGCTACCCAGACTATTTGCAGTGCCCCTCCCCCCCTCACACCACTGCTACTCTCAGTTGTCATCTATGCATAGTCACTTTAATTAACTCTACCAAGATGTACATACTACCGGTACCCTCCTGTATATAGTCTCGCTCTTGTTATTTTACTGCTGCTCTTTAATTACTTGTTACTTTTATTTCTTATTCATATTGTTTTTAAACTGCATTGTTGGTTAAGGGCTCATAAGTCAGCATTTCACTGTATTCTGCACATGTGACTAATAAATACAATTTGATTTCATTTGATTTGCTGTGCCCTAGGTAGAGCAGGGTTACATGGAGGCTGACTGACAGTGGTGGAGCCCAGATTAATGGGTACAGTCCAGTACACTACTGTGCAGTAAGTCAGTCTGTGTGAGGTAGTGAGACAGAACAGTGAGACAGAGGAAATGCACCAGGAAGTTATTAAAGAGACTGACTGATGATGACTTCCTGTTCCTTTTGACTCACCAGATTTGCAACCTGATCTTCTTCCCTCTGAGCTCCACCGTCTTGATCTTAAAATCTACTCCTGCAGGGAGAGGGAAGAGGGAGAGAGAAAGAGCCTGAAAAAAGTAGTCATGCGCTCTACTCTAGTGCTCTGCCCTAGTGCTCTACCGCAATGCTCTACTACTCTGCCCTAGTGCTCTCCTACTCTACTGCTCTCTCCTGCACTACTGCTCTGCCATAGTGCTCTACTGCTCTACTCTAAATCAAATCAAATTTATTTATATAGCCCTTCATACATCAGCTGATATCTCAAAGTGCTGTACAGAAACCCAGCCTAAAACCCCAAACAGCAAGCAATGCAGGTGTAGAAGCACATACTCTAGTGCTCTACTGCTCTAGTCTAGTGCTCTACTACAGCGCTCTGCCCTAGTGCTCTACTGCTCTGCCCTAGTGCTCTACTCTACTGCACTGCTCTACTCTAGTGCTCTACTAATCTACACTAGTGCTCTACTCTAGTGCTCTACTGCTCTACTCTAGTGCTCTACTGCTCTACTCTAGTGCTCTACTGCACTGCTCTAGTGCTCTACTGCTCTGCTCTAGTGCTCTACTGCACTGCTCTACTCTAGTGCTCTACTAATCTACACTAGTGCTCTACTCTAGTGTTCTACTGCTCTCCTCTAGTGCTCTACTGCAGTGTTCTACTGCTCTACTCTAGTGTTCTACTCTAGTGCTCTACTGCACTGCTCTACTCTAGTGCTCTACTGCACTGCTCTACTCTAGTGCTCTACTACACTGCTCTACTCTAGTGTTCTACTGCTCTACTCTAGTGCTCTACTCTAGTGTTCTACTGCTCTACTCTAGTGCTCTACTGCACTGCTCTACCCTAGTGTTCTACTGTAGTGTTCTACTGTAGTGTTCTACTGCTCTACTCTAGTGCTCTACTCTAGTGTTCTACTGCTCTACTCTAGTGCTCTACTCTAGTGTTCTACTGCTCTACTCTAGTGTTCTACTGTAGTGTTCTACTGCTCTACTCTAGTGCTCTACTCTAGTGTTCTACTGCTCTACTCTAGTGCTCTACTGCACTGCTCTACTCTAGTGCTCTACTACTCTACTGCACTGCTCTACTCTAGTGCTCTACTACTCTACTGCACTGCTCTACTCTAGTGTTCTACTGCTCTACTCTAGTGCTCTACTCTAGTGTTCTACTGCTCTACTCTAGTGTTCTACTGCTCTACTCTAGTGCTCTACTACTCTACTGCACTGCTCTACTCTAGTGTTCTACTGCTCTACTCTAGTGCTCTACTACACTGCTCTACTCTAGTGTTCTACTGCTCTACTCTAGTGCTCTACTCTAGTGCTCTACTGCAGTGTTCTACTGCTCTACTGCACTGCTCTACTCTAGTGTTCTGATGTACTGCCCCCCTCTCTGACAGAGACAATGGAATATTTTCAATGTTTTGGCAATTGAATGTTAACTATTTTTGGTTTTGGAATTAACTTTAAAAAGCTCTAAAATCATTGTAACATCATTATTTCTTAATGCACTTCATGATTTATTTGTATTTTTATTAATTATAAAAATGAAATCCGTGATTTTTTTTTAACGAATCGAACCGAAACCAATCAGACCTTAAAATGCACTGACCTAACAACAACAATCTCTAGCAAGAGAACAGTTCGTTCCCTCAGTCAGTAGTACCAAAGGTCTGCATAACTAAACCCAGATACACCACAGCCTGTCTTTTCCAACGGGAACTATTGAGTCAAAGTGGGCAGAGCCAATCACTCACGACATAGCGAGTTCCTATTGACGCGTTCTAGAGTTCATCTGCATATTTCCGTCAGGGAACGCCTTCTGCGTGACGTACGCATGCGTGGTAACTCAACTCGCTTTTGCAATGGGTAAAAGTCTACATAACTTAGTCCACTCTGTTCATAACAGTTTGTAGTTTTGGGTACCGAAAAATGTAATTGCGGACAAATGTTTCATCGATGATAAAATATGCAGAATTTCGGTAAGAATGAATCTCGATTCAAGCTTCTCCCACTGTCGGCCATATTTGGTAGTGAGTGGAAACGTCAAGCGGATGCTTCACATTTATACATCCGGTGACATATCTGTCTCATTGTTCTATCTGTGGTCGTACTGCTACATCTGCTGGACATGGCTCAAATTACAGTAGTACTAGATGGTTGCTCTGTTGGACAGATTAGTGTCAACACATTCTCAAGGGTAATTCACCATATGGTAGTCTTTCCTTTTAGTTATTTACCAACTTCTGCTTTTCAGATAAGATTTTACGACAACTTTTGTCAACTACCATGGCCACACAGTAGCGGGTGGGTATACTTAGTGTGACGTTCAAAACAGGAATCTGTTCCAAAAACTTCATAAATAACAAGGTTGTTCAACAAACAACGCATACAAAAGTAGCATGATCAATTCAACTAGTTAACGAAATAGGCATAAACTCACCACGTAGTTTATTCTTAACGTTTGTCAATGGGATACCAGGAGTGAGGACAAACATTTTCCGGAATAAAACGTAGTGAGTGAAAAACTCCATGAAATTAACCCACTCCTTACCCCTGGCATCTTATTCTGCAGTTAAACAACTTTTGTATGCGTTGTTTATTGAACAACCTTGTTATTTATGAAGTTTGTGTAACAGATTCCTGTTTTGAACGTAACACATTATACCCACCCCACAGTAAGTAGATGTTCAACGATAAAGGTTGGTTGCATTTCTCACTGACAAGTCATGCAACGCAAACATGACTAGACTTGGATCAAAACAACAGAACTTGCTTTCAGATAGTTTGGCTAGTAAAGGACATTAGATGACCATTCCTTACCAACAGTTGATTTGCATGCTTCACAGAAAGTGTCGTCTGTAAATCTTTCCATTAGACTGGTTTTTCCCACGCCACGGGAGCCGATAATGATCATTTGAAGTTTGTAATCAGCGGGCCTCGGCGGCATCTTCCTGCGGCGAGACTGTCCCCCCAAAGCGGGGGAAGCATTCGCTGATCCCCCGCCACCGGCCATCCGCTTGATTTCATACCTCGAATCCATCAATAATTCCACATTTGAACCCCTAGCTATATACGCTTTAAAATGGGAGAATATCACTTTTCTATAGTCTTTTAAATGAGTTAGTTCAGGAAAGTTTTTCAACTTCCAAGTATGTTGTTTAGCTGCTGACTGTCAAGCGGATCCTGGGAGCATGTTCATTACGTCATCGCAGGCACCATAGAACCTCGCCAATCTTCTTCTTCTTCGCTGGGATTTGGTTGGTAGGATCGCATCCAACTTTCAGGTGCATACATCGCCACCTACTGTACTGGTGTGTGTGAGGCCATTCATGTCCTTTCTACATTATATTGATACAATAATACAACATTGGGGGGGAGGAAAATTGCCCTGACAACTATTGGCCCTCTCTAAAAACCCACCACCCATTCCACTATTTAACCCTATAAAAATCCACCACCCATTCCACTATTTAACCCTATAAAAACCCACCACCCATTCCACTATTTAACCCTATAAAAACCCACCACCCATTCCACTATTTAACCCTATAAAAATCCACCACCCATTCCACTATTTAACCCTATAAAAACCCACCACCCATTCCACTATTTAACCCTATAAAAACCCACCACCCATTCCACTATTTAACCCTATAAAAATCCACCACCCATTCCACTATTTAACCCTATAAAATCCCACCACCCATTCCACTATTTAACCCTATAAAAACCCACCACCCATTCCACTATTTAATAACCCTATCTAATCTGACTCCAGACCAACGGTTTGAGGAAGTATCAAGACCCTGCAGGGCTGTTCTGCAGTCAGTACTTCTCAGCCGCTGCCACCACAACCTCCATTTTCTGTGACTTTGATCCATTTCTGCAGTATAATTAACAACCATGGCTATAAATGCTCAAATTTAAATGAAAAAAAAAACACTTTACTGAAGCACTTATTCTTCCCATCACTCTCTCATGGTCTCTGCCTACTCACAGGGATCCTCTCAGGATCCCTCACCCTGTACCCATCTTCCTCTACCACTCTGTCATGGTCTCTGCCTACTCACAGGGATCCTCTCAGGATCCCTCACCCTGTAGCCATCTTCCTCTACCACTCTCTCGTGGTCTCTGCCTACTCACAGGGATCCTCTCAGGATCCCTCACCCTGTACCCATCTTCCTCTACCACTCTGTCATGGTCTCTGCCTACTCACAGGGATCCTCTCAGGATCCCTCACCCTGTACCCATCTTCCTCTACCGCTCTCTCGTGGTCTCTGCCTACTCACAGGGATCCTCTCAGGATCCCTCACCCTGTACCCATCTTCCTCTACCACTCTCTCGTGGTCTCTGCCTACTCACAGGGATCCTCTCAGGATCCCTCACCCTGTACCCATCTTCCTCTACCACTCTCTCGTGGTCTCTGCCTACTCATAGGGATCCTCTCAGGATCCCTCACCCTGTACCCATCTTCCTCTACCACTCTCTCGTGGTCTCTGCCTACTCACAGGGATCCTCTCAGGATCCCTCACCCTGTACCCATCTTCCTCTACCACTCTCTCGTGGTCTCTGCCTACTCATAGGGATCCTCTCAGGATCCCTCACCCTGTACCCATCTTCCTCTACCACTCTCTCGTGGTCTCTGCCTACTCACAGAAATCCTCTCAGGATCCCTCACCCTGTACCCATCTTCCTCTACCACTCTCTCGTGGTCTCTGCCTACTCACAGAAATCCTCTCAGGATCCCTCACCCTGTACCCATCTTCCTCTACCACTCTCTCGTGGTCTCTGCCTACTCACAGAAATCCTCTCAGGATCCCTCACCCTGTACCCATCTTCCTCTACCACTCTCTCGTGGTCTCTGCCTACTCATAGGGATCCTCTCAGGATCCCTCACCCTGTACCCATCTTCCTCTACCACTCTCTTCACTGCTTCAGCATACAACACTTTCTGTACTACTGTAACCCTGGCAACATCAACCTGCCTTTCTCTCACCGGACACCTCCGATCTCCAGCCCCATGATCACCCCCAAAGCATATACACACACAACGTTCTCCACCGATACCACAAATGCCTTTGTCTCATGCCCTCCTGCACTCTTCTCACATCTAGGCATTTCCCTCCAACACCATTCCATAAATTTGACATCTAAAACACTGTCATATTTTCGGAACATAAAACTCTCACGGGATAACTAACACTTCCTACCTTGACCTTATCTGGTAAAAATAAATCTGCATCAAACCTCAGCATGATAGATAATGTCTTCTCCTTTTCCCCCACCATATTTACGTATCACCAAACGACAGGTGTCCCAGACCCCAGGAATGTTCACTTTCAAACTGCTCCTCCTCCTCAACACTTAAACGCCACCCTCATTATCATTCCTTTCAACTCAACAGCGCCCTGCTCCAGAAAGAAAGACACCTCGCAATACTTGTCCCTTAATCTCGTAATCCGGAGAGCCCTTTCTCTCTGGATGGAGGAAACGCAATAAATCGTCATGTCCACTCCGAGTTACCTTCACCAACTCAACAGTCCCCAAACCTGTCCTTCACCCAACCTGATATCACGTATGGATCAACCAAAAAGAAAACGCAATGGGGTTTTACAGTTTGATAAATGACATTGCTATGACCCAGTGTAACAAATGATGGCTTCTATTAATTGTGCAGTGCACCCTGGGATTAGCCTTGGATGTAACATATCCTAGACACGTTGGTAAACTAACATTAGCTAGCCATGCTGCCTCATGCTAATTGTGTTAAACCAAGCTATAGTTTTGTTTCGTTACTGGTAGCTAGCATGTTTTAATTTATCAGTGATCATTGCTTTGGTGATATGATTCGATGGGTAGTCATGGATACAGCACCACTACTGATTACACAGCCAACTAATGTGTGCCTCACCATACAATAATTACTCCAAATGACATCTTCTCATGATTTATTACATACATTTGAACGTCTGTTAGAAACGCCCAGACGTCTCCAGAGATGGAGTCCATATAAACGAATAACTATAGCAGGACACGGTCAGTGACAATGTTAGAGGAGTAGCAACAAAGGCTGCTTTTCTTCTGACTTCTACATCACGTTCCTCTCACGCATACAGAGAGAGAAAAACAACAAAATGGCTGGCGTCTGAATGAACCGTAGAGTACTATTAAAAACAAATCAGGGTGAATAACAGAGAAAGAGGACATAACCATAAACTAGTATCTACAAACTACACTGTACTACCACAGATGTTATATCAACCATTACATTACTAAATTAACTATTAAGCATAGACCCAACATCCAGTGGAAACTAGAGGAGAGAAAGAGAACAGGAGACCTTAAGCATAGACCCAACATCCAGCGGAAACTAGAGGAGAGAAAGAGAACAGGAGACCTTAAGCATAGACCCAACATCCAGCGGAAACTAGAGGAGAGAAAGAGAACAGGAGACCTTAAGCATAGACCCAACATCCAGCAGAAACTAGAGGTGAGAAAGAGAACAGGAGACCTTAAGCATAGACCCAACATCTTGCAGATGATGCCTAATGTAGTTCAGATGGTCTGCAGGAGGTTCAGCTGACAGGAGGTGTCTTCAGACTCACGAGCATCTAAAGAAGTATTTAAAATGTCAGCTGGAGTCCCAGAGAAGACATTAAAAAACAACTGGTGTTGTAGATTCCCAGAAACTGCACAGGCCTCTTCTACTCCTGGAGAGGGTCGAAGCGGCTCTTGTAAGGCTTGAGATAATGGTCAGTCATATTTCCATAAAATAAAATAAAAACAAAGCATGAAATTCACCCCAAAATTGTGAATTCAATAAAAATGTGAGACATCAGTCAGAAGAGGTCCTTCAAGGACCTGAAGAAATGGGGCCATGCTGTGTGACAGGAGCACTTTGAATAGCGTTTTTTAAAATTCTGATTAAAGATGCATCTACTATCTTTTGTCAATAAACATACATTTCAGTCATATGATATTTTTCTGGTCATAACGTCTCTTTCAACAGCGTTCGCGGAAGACACTGTCCTGCGAGGCAGTACCTACCAGAATACATTGCATGAATCCACCCCCTTCAATCTGCACAGGGAAATGCTTACTTACAGGCCCAATGCTGAATACAACAGGTGTAGTAGACCTCACAGTGAAATGCTGAATACAACAGATGTAGTAGACCTTACAGTGAAATGCTGAATACAACAGGTGTAGTAGACCTTACAGTGAAATGCTGAATACAACAGGTGTAGTAGACCTCACAGTGAAATGCTGAATACAACAGGTGTAGGTAGACCTCACAGTGAAATGCTGAATACAACAGGTGTAGTAGACCTCACAGTGAAATGCTGAATTCAACAGGTGTAGTAGACCTCACAGTGAAATGCTGAATACAACAGGTGTAGTAGACCTCACAGTGAAATGCTGAATACAACAGATGTAGGTAGACCTTACAGTGAAATGCTGAATACAACAGGTGTAGTAGACCTTACAGTGAAATGCTGAATACAACAGGTGTAGTAGACCTCACAGTGAAATGCTGAATACAACAGGTGTAGTAGACCTTACAGTGAAATGCTGAATACAACAGGTGTAGTAGACCTTACAGTGAAATGCTGAATACAACAGGTGTAGTAGACCTCACAGTGAAATGCTGAATACAACAGATGTAGTAGACCTTACAGTGAAATGCTGAATACAACAGGTGTAGTAGACCTTACAGTGAAATGCTGAATACAACAGGTGTAGTAGACCTCACAGTGAAATGCTGAATACAACAGGTGTAGTAGACCTTACAGTGAAATGCTGAATACAACAGGTGTAGTAGACCTCACAGTGAAATGCTGAATACAACAGATGTAGTAGACCTTACAGTGAAATGCTGAATACAACAGGTGTAGTAGACCTGACAGTGAAATGCTGAATACAACAGGTGTAGTAGACCTCACAGTGAAATGCTGAATACAACAGGTGTAGTAGACCTCACAGTGAAATGCTGAATACAACAGGTGTAGTAGACCTCACAGTGAAATGCTGAATACAACAGGTGTAGTAGACCTCACAGTGAAATGCTGAATACAACAGGTGTAGTAGACCTTACAGTGAAATGCTGAATACAACAGGTGTAGTAGACCTTACAGTGAAATGCTGAATACAACAGGTGTAGTAGACCTCACAGTGAAATGCTGAATACAACAGGTGTAGTAGACCTTACAGTGAAATGCTGAATACAAGAGGTGTAGTAGACCTCACAGTGAAATGCTGAATACAACAGATGTAGTAGACCTTACAGTGAAATGCTGAATACAACAGGTGTAGTAGACCTCACAGTGAAATGCTGAATACAACAGGTGTAGTAGACCTCACAGTGAAATGCTGAATACAACAGGTGTAGTAGACCTCACAGTGAAATGCTTACTTACAAGTGCTTAACCAACAGTGCAGTTCAAGAAGAGTTAAGAAAATATTTACCAAATTAACTAAAGTAAAAAATAATAAAAAGTAACATAATTACTTAACAATAACGAGGTTATATACAGGGGCTACCGGTACTGAGTCAGTGTGCGAGGTTAGAGGTCATTTGTACATGTTGGTAGGGGTGAAGTGACTATGCATAGATAATAAACAGAGAGTAGCAGCAGTGTACAAAACAAATGGGATGGGGGGGTCAATGTAAATAGTCCGGTGGCGATTTGATTAATTGTTCAGCAGTCTTATGGCTTGGGGGTAGAAGCTGTTTAGAAGCCGTGTGGTAGCAGAGAAAACAGTCTATGACTTGGGTGACTGGAGTCTCTTGACAATTTTATGGGCTTTCATCTGACACTGCCTATTATATAGGTCCTGGATTGCAGGAAGCTTGGCCCCAGTGATGTACTGGGCCGTTCACACTACCCTCTATAGCGCCTTACGGTCAGATGCTGAGCAGTTGCTATACCAGGCGAAGATGCAACTGGTCAGGATGCTCTCGATGGTGCAGCTGTAGAACCTTTTGAGGATCAGGGGACCCATGGCAAATCTTTTGAGTCTCCTGAGGGGGAATAGGTTTTATTTTATTTTAATTTTCCTCATTAAAATGCAAATCAATTTATAACATTTTTGACATGAGTTTTTCTGGATTTTGTTGTTGTTACTCTGTCTCTCACTGTTCAAATAAACCATTACAATTATAGACGGATCATTTCTTTGTCAGTGGGCAAACGTACAAAATCAGCAGTGGATCAAATACTTTTTTCCCTCACTGTATATGAGAACTATGTCAAGATGTTACTATTCCCTCTGCTGAAATGTACTGGAATGCAGCCCTAAGACAAGTAAACTGGAACAAAGTCTCGTTGTTGTCTGGTAAATATTGTATATCTAATAAGGTGAAAGAAGTATCATACAAACTTATTCATAGAATCGACCCTGTAAAGACCTTTATTACACACAGATTTAAAATAGCTATTGATAACAAATGTGTATTTTGTGGTTGTGACCCAGAAACTCAACCATTTATTTTGGGACTGTTCTTACGTCAGAACATCTTGGAATTAGAAGATTTTATTTTAAAATAAATGACTAATGTTAATTTGAGAGACTCTGATATGTTTTATTTTGATCCAAATAATATGGACCCTGATTTAACGTTCATTGTTCATTTGTTTATCTTTCATGGAAGATTCTTTATCCATAAAATGAAGTGGGTGCAGAACAAACATTATTTACGATAGAATTGTTATATTATTTAGAAATGATCAGTAAATTTAAAAACAAAAAAAGCAATACTCACCATAAAACCTTTTGACAAATTGAAAATGTATCTTGATATGTAATACCTATCTGTTAGGTTAATGTACTCCGTTTGTATATTTCTGTTTTTGTTTTGTTCATAATTATAAAACAAATCAATTATAAAAATGAGAAATTATATAAAAATATAAAAAACAGTGATGTATTAGACCTACAGTGATGATTTCAAATGATTATTTAAAAAACTGCATGGGGAGCTTTAAATTATCCTAATAAAAAAGCACGTGCATTACTATGCCACAGAGACATATATTTTGATAAGTACAGTTTAGTTGAATAACTATTTTGTTGAATGAAAATCGATGTAATGTGAGACCGTAAACACAATGTTATCAGATCTCTCTGTGATTGTGACCAATCTGTTTCTTTCTCGACAAGGAAATACTATCTTTTGGCTCTAAATGTATATTCTCTATTGACTAGCACATATATATTTTCTACTATTAAAACCCTGTCTCAAATCTGTATACTCAAGTTTCCTCAAAAAGCAAAAGATATTACAACAATTTTGATGTTGAAATGTTTACGCTGAATAGAGCTCGCCAGTTTGTAGTCCTAAAATCCAGAAATGAGTGACCTCTGGTTCATTCAGCCATCCTTATGACACAAATTAATGGGGGGGAAATAATAGGGTTTTGGAATAAACGCCGAGAATAAGTTCGGAGTTTAACACAGGTTTAAGAGAGCTTGTACATGTTGTTCTATGAGATAATAGCAGTCAGTTAACATGACCTTATATGATATTTAAAAAATATACATTACATAAATTCTTCAAAATTCACAAAAAAAGTGGAGTTAGTTGATGAATATAATCTCATAGAACAAAAAATATAATATTTAACCCTGTGTTTTCTACATAGGTGTTTATCCAAATGACCCATTCATTTTGTCCGATGAAGCATGGCGTGGTTAGTGCCTACAAAAAGACGCCATTACTATTTCTCTCTACGTCCAGCCTATAAGGACCGCTGGTGCATTGCGCAGTGACATCCGGGGTATCTGTAGTTCGACGTTGTGGACATATTTTATTTATCTTCTCTCTTCCATCCAAACACCAACAGAATTTATTTATCATCGTCCTCGGTTAGATTTTTTTCCACAAATAACATCTGCTCGACAGATTGTCGAAGACCACAGACAGCACCATGGCCTCCAAAATAAACGAAGCCCATGAACACATCGCTAAAGCGGAGAAAAAGTATGTTGATGTAGCTAACGGTAGCTAACGGTAGCTAACGGTAACTAACGGTACTGTAGCTAGCTAGCATCGCTGACCCTGTTAGACGCTTCATCGGTTCCTAGCTAACGTTAGAAACATTGTCCCTCAAAAAATATCTGACCTTAGTTGTTGACAAGATGTGACATAATCAGAGTTTACTTACGACATTGTCATTGAATTACAGTTAATGAATTAGTTGTATTTGTAGGAAGTAGCTAGCTAGCTATCTTCTAATCCGGCCGGTCAGCGGATGCATTCATTCATCACCTAGTTAACGTCAGCCAGCGAGCTGCGGTAACGCTGCTTAACTGTCCGCTCAGTGGCTGTGCATGCCTTTACATTGTAATATGCCTTTACATTGTAATATGCCTTTACATTGTAATATGCCTTTACATTGTAATATGCCTTTACATTGTAATATACCCTAATATGCCTTTACATTGTAATATGCCTTTACATTGTAAATATTTTACATTGTAAATATGCCTTTTTGTTTAATATGCCCTAATATGCCTTTACGTTGTAATATGCCCTAATATGCCTTTAAACATTGTAATATGCCTTTACATTGTAATATGCCTTTACGTTGTAATATGCCTTTACATTGTAATATGCCCTAATATGCCTTTACATTGTAATATGCCCTAATATGCCTTTTCATTGTAATATGCCTTTACAGTTTTATGCCTTTACATTGTAATATGCCTTTACATTGTAATATGCCCTAATATGCCTTTACGTTTAATATGCCCTAATATGCCTTTACATTGTAATATGCCTTTACATTGTAATATGCCTTTGCCTTTACATTGTAATATGCCCTAATATGCCTTTACATTGTAATATGCCTTTACATTGTAATATGCCCTAATATGCCTTTACATTGTAATATGCCTTTACATTGTAATATGCCCTAATATGCCTTTACATTGTAATATGCCCTAATATGCCTTTACATTGTAATATGCCTTTACGTTGTAATATGCCTTTACATTGTAATATGCCTTTACGTTGTAATATGCCTTTACATTGTAATATGCCTTTACATTGTAATATGCCCTAATATGCCTTTACATTGTAATATGCCTTTACATTGTAATATGCCCTAATATGCCTTTACATTGTAATATGCCTTTACATTGTAATATGCCTTTACATTGTAATATGCCCTAATATGCCTTTACATTGTAATATGCCTTTACATTGTAATATGCCTTTACATTGTAATATGCCCTAATATGCCTTTACATTGTAATATGCCTTTACATTGTAATATACCCTAATATGCCTTTACATTGTAATATGCCCTAATATGCCTTTACGTTGTAATATGCCTTTACATTGTAATATGCCTGATGTATGGTTAATGAGGAGATGATTGCAAATTATTTTTAGCATTAGCGTTAAATATAGATTTTTTGTTTATTTTTATCAATACCAAATGGTGGTCAATCTTAGGGGACGTCCATGACAGCGATGACAAGTTTCAAGTTGATAAACCACTGTGGAGTGGATTCACAGTGATTTGATTGGTCAATAACTCCAAGACATCTTTTGACCAATCCCTTAGCTTCAAACTGTGTTAAGACATGTACCATGGGCCTACATTCTATTCTACATTCTAATATGGTGTCATTTGGTACTGTGGTTCATGAGGAGACCATTGTTGCAGTATTTTGTTTGTGTAAGTGCTAATATGCAGTCTACTGGTGGCCATCTTTGAATGCATCAATGTTATTTTCTCAAAGTCTTTGGGGGACTATTGTGATAAGTCCGAAGACCGCGTTTGGACTGAATCTGACTTTTAGTGCATAAGAAGAAATTCTTTTTTTTTCATTATTATTTTTAAGCATAACTATTACATACTGCATTTTATGTTATTTGGACTTATTTCATGAGAATACGTTTTTCAAAGGTTTTTCCAACATTTCCAAGATGGAGGAAAAATCAATTCTGATGGACCTTATGGGTCCTTGAGGCAAATTTCTTCACTATGAGGAAAGACTTCAACATACAACGTTTCATGTCTCGGTCAAACAGGGCAACGGATATGAAGGTTTAAGTGAGGACTGCTTATAACAGCGCCACCTATAGGCCAATCAGTGCCATTCTTTTAGACCAAGTTACTCATGGCTTTTAGTTTGGTAACTTTTTTTCTTCTAAATTAAAAACAATCTATGCTTTGAGTTATTGAACTGAAAAACAAAAACCTTATGGTGCACGAGACTTGTAGAGTCATGATTCCTTTGAGTTTTTAGTTCATCGTTTGCCAATAGGGGTGTGCTGGGTGGTATTGAATCAAATGAACAAAATTAGTTGAAAGATGAGTTATTTTTGACTGAATGAGTTGAAAAGATCCGAGTCAGTAAACAGAGCCTATCTTCCCATCACTACTGTCTTAATGACTAACCTGATGTAGGTTAGCTCTTCTGTCCAGGTCTATTGTTATGGCTGTGTGTGTTGTTAACCCCTGAATATAGACATTTTTCTTGCATGTCATTTTGCAGTTTAAAGACAAGCATGACAAAGTGGAAGCCAGATTTTGACAGTGCTGCATCAGAATATGCCAAAGCTGGTCAGTATGCCTACAGTCTGTAAACGTAGAGGAAGGATAACACTCCATACCATGTATTTACAGTCTGATAAACAATCTGTGTTTGTATTCCCAGCGGTGTGCTTCAAGAATGCCAAACAGTTTGAGCAGGCTAAGGATGCCTACCTGAAGGAGGCAGAGTACCACACAGAAAATAAAGCCTTGTTTCATGCAGCAAAGTAAGGTTTTCCATATGAATACTTGAGATTAAAGGGCCAATGCAGATGTTTTTATTTCGATTATCAAATCATTTATGGGTAACAATTAACTACCTTACTGTGATTGTTGTCCATTTTAAAATGTTTCTAAAATGTTTCCGTGCTTCTACACCTGCATTGCTTGCTGTTTGGGGTTTTAGGCTGGGTTTCTGTACAGCACTTTGAGATATCAGCTGATGTACGAAGGGCTATATAAATAAATTTGATTTGATTTGATTTGAAAATGGTAAAAGAACATTTTAAAAAATACCTTCTTAGCAAAGAACAATTTCTCAAGCAAGAATTTTGCTAGGACTGTCGGGGAGGGGGAAACTGAAAACTAGCTCTTATTGGCAGAGTGGTTTGGAACTCTTTCTTATTGGTCTATTAATTCATTTACCGCCTGGTGATGTCACCAGGCAGGCCAAAAACTCCATCCCACCAAAACAGGTAGAAATTTCAGGCTGTCTTTTCCAACAGAAAAATCACTTATTTGTTTGGACTCCACTAAGCCTTATTTAAAGATTATTAATACCATTCAATACTTGTATATGTGAGACCCCCCCCTTTCTAAGAAATGCATTTATTTTTCAGAGCAATCGAACAAGCAGGTATGATGATGAAGGTGAGTTTTCCCCAATGTCCATGTCATATCTGTGTAATACCTCAAATACAACCGTGTGAAATATGGGAGAGAACAAGCTTTTATTTTATTTACTATACGCTTTGTACCATGTGATCGGGAGCATCATTGTCTCACAAAAAAAAACTATTAATATTCTACCACAACATAGTATGTGTTAATAGAGGTCATTGAGGTAGCCATGTTTTCTGCTCTGTGACAGGATTTGAAGAAGATGCCTGAGGCGATCCAGTACATAGAAAAGGCCAGTATGATCTACGTAGAGAACGGTACTCCAGACACCGCTGCTATGGCTCTGGACAGAGCCGGGAAGTAAGTACTGCTCTAGACTATACATGTCTGTCTACTTTATTGATTTGGTGGTTTTTGATATGTTCCTGACCATTGTTGTTTTGGGGGGGAAAAGTACATCACCCTGTTTTTTTTTGTATTATTTATTTGTGTCGTACTTTTTCATTCTCTTCCTATCTAGACTAATCGAGCCTGTGAGTTTAGAGAAAGCTGTGGACCTGTATCAGCAGGCTGCCGGTGTGTTTGAGGTAAGTTGGACGCTTTAATATCATATTCTAAGTAAGAGAAGTTGCCTTTAATAAGTTGATTTAATGGATTGTTTTGTGTGTGTGTAGAATGAGGACCGCCTACGTCAGTCAGCTGAGCTCCTGGGGAAAGCTTCCAGACTGTTGGTCAGATTACGCAGGTAAAGACAACAATAACAGCGTAAAAAAGGCTTCATAAGCACTACATAGATGCTTCACAAATCATTTATAAGCAGCAAAGTATTGTGGCTGGTCCTGACCCACCGTTCTAACTCCGTTCTGTCTTTGTGAACTGGATGACAGACTGGATGAAGCAGCAACTGCCCTTCAAAAAGAGAAGAACATGTATAAAGATATAGAGAATTATCCCACTTGCTTTAAGGTACGTTCTTATGTCATATGCATGTGCATTCTATTGGGATTATATCCTATTTGGGATTTTCCAGCATTTCCCTTTCAAGCTATGTTCGGTGCAATGGTATTGGTGGAGGTGTAAAATACAGATCATTAAATGTTGATCTGGGTCTTTTCTCTTAGAAAACAACAGCACAGGTGTTGGTTCATCTTCACAGAAATGACTTTGTGGCTGCAGACAAGTGTGTCAGAGAGAGCTACAGGTATGAACTTCCTTATGACTGAATACATGCGTGGCTAATGTCTATCTGACTGAGTGGCTAATGACTATCTGACTGAGTGGCTAATGTCTATCTGAATTGGTGCTTTCCCACTGTTGGATTTAAAAGGAACCAACTGGTGTAAGAAATACAGTGAAAGCCCCCTTCCAGCACATGCTTTTCACTCGACGGCGAACGACTATTCAGCGATAACCGTAATTTGGGCTACAGACTATGAATTGTGACAGTAGTCTGATGATATAATTTGCTGTTTTCCTGCAGCCTCCCAGGGTACAGTGGGAGTGAAGACTGCGTGGCCATGGAGACGTTGCTGCAGGGATATGACGAGCAGGACGAGGACCAGGTGCACCGCGTGTGTAACTCCGCTCTGCTGAAGTACATGGACAATGATGTGAGTAACACTTCATACATCTGTACCCTCACGGGGTCTGTACCCTCACGGGGTCTGTTATGTACCCCTCACGGGGTCTGTACCCGTCACAGGTCTGTTATGTACCCCTCACGGGGTCTGTACCCTCACGGGGTCTGTTATGTACCCTCACGGGGTCTGTATATGTTATGTACCCTCACGGGGTATGTTATGTACCCTTGTGGGGTCTGTTATGTACCCTCACAGGGTCAGTTATGCACCCATCACAGGGTTTGTTACGTTATGTACCAATCACAGGGTCTGTTATGTACCCTTGTGGGGTCTGTTATGTACCCTCACGGGGTCTGTTATGTACCCTCACGGGGTCTGTTATGCACCCATCACAGGGTCTGTTACGTTATGTACCCATCACAGTGTCAAATCAAATCAAATTGATTTATATAGCCCTTCGTACATCAGCTGATATCTCAAAGTGCTGTACAGAAACCCAGCCTAAAACCCCAAACAGCAAGCAATGCAGGTGTAGAAGCACGGTGGCTAGGAAAAACTCCCTAGAAAGGCCAGAACCTAGGAAGAAACCTAGAGAGGAACCAGGCTATGTGGGGTGGCCAGTCCTCTTCTGGCTGTGCCGGGTGGAGATTATAACAGAACATGGCCAAGATGTTCAAATGTTCATAAATGACCAGCATGGTCCAATAATAATAAGGCAGAACAGTTGAAACTGGAGCAGCAGCACAGCCAGGTGGACTGGGGACAGCAAGGAGTCATCATATCAGGAAGTCCTGAGGCATGGTCCTAGGGCTCAGGTCCTCCGAGAGAGAGAAAGAAAGAGAGAAAGAGAATTAGAGTCTGTTACGTTATGTACCCATCACAGGGTCTGTTACGTTATGTACCCATCACAGGGTCTGTTACGTTATGTACCCATCACAGGGTATATAAAATATACTAAGCACTTTGGAGTAAGTAAAACAAGTGAAATACAGGCTCGATTTGGTTTGTGGCTCATGTAGAGATGTCGGGCACGAGTAGGATATTTGCTGAAGAAAAGCATGTCATCCCCTGGTCTGTTATGTACCCATCACAGGGTCTGGTCTGTTATGTACCCATCACAGGGTCTGGTCTGTTATGTACCCATCACAGGGTCTGGTCTGTTATGTACCCATCACAGGGTCTGGTCTGTTATGTACCCATCACAGGGTCTGTTATGTACCCATCACAGGGTCTGGTCTGTTATGTACCCATCACAGGGTCTGGTCTGTTATTGACCCATCACAGGGTCTGGTCTGTTATTGACCCATCACAGGGTCTGTTGCGTTATGTACCCACCACAGGGTCTGGTCTGTTATGTACCCATCACAGGGTCTGGTCTGTTATGTACCCATCACAAGGTCTGTTATGTACCCATCACAGGGTCTGGTCTGTTATGTACCCATCACAGGGTCTGGTCTGTTATGTACCCATCACAGGGTCTGTTATGTACCCATCACAGGGTCTGGTCTTTTATGTACCCATCACAGGGTCTGGTCTGTTATGTACCCATCACAGGGTCTGTTGCGTTATGTACCCATCACAGGGTCTGGAAGATGTTCCAAATGTTTGGTATACTCAGTATATAGTGCATTTAGCATGCACTTTTATCCAAAAGTACTTAGTTATGCATGCCATGCTATACCAGCTGAGCCATACTCTGGTCCTGGAGTGCTGCTGGGTGTGCAGGCTTTGGTTTCAGCCCTGCAGTATCAGTGGGTTACTTACCAGTAGTCCTCCGGGACCAGAGATGGAGACCCCTGCCATCCACCTATCCCAAACCATCACACTGTCTAGCGATGGGTCCCTGACCGAACCCTCACTCTGTCTAGCGATGGGTCCCTGACCGAACCCTCACTCTGTCTAGCGATGGGTCCCTGACCGAACCCTCACTCTGTCTAGCTATGGGTCCCTGACCGAACCCTCACTCTGTCTAGCGATGGGTCCCTGACCGAACCCTCACTCTGTCTAGTGATGGGTCCCTGACCGAACCCTCACTCTGTCTAGTGATGGGTCCCTGACCGAACCCTCACTCTGTCTAGCGATGGGTCCCTGACCGAACCCTCACTCTGTCTAGCGATGGGTCCCTGACCGAACCCTCACTCTGTCTAGCGATGGGTCCCTGACCGAACCCTCACTCTGTCTAGCGATGTTGACACTTAACCTGCAGAGGGTAACCCTCTATACAGGAGTTATCTTTTACACTGCCAGTCTGCCAATCTGCTACCACTGTCGATCAGTATTTGAAACCATGCTTTTTAAGATCCAATTCCACAAGTTTCATACACTTGAAGAAGCAATACTTGAGGTAGGAACAACCCTGTTGATGTAATCTATCCCCCGTTTACTCTCAGTATGCCAAGCTGGCCATCTCCCTGAAGGTTCCTGGAGGAGGAGTGAAGAAGAAGACTGCAAAGCCGCCACATGGGGGCGCTGGGGCGCCAGCTGCTTCCGCCGAGGACGACGACGACTACGAAGGAGGGCTGTGTTAGCCGCAGAAAACACTGACCGCTAAATACACACAACGCTAAACACACCAGGAAGTCCTGCTCATTGAGGTGAAACTGTCAGAATATGTTGCTCCCCCCTGAACTAGACCCCAATATGTTGCTCCCCCCTAAACTAGACCCAATATGTTGCTCCCCGCTGAACTAGACCCCAATATGTTGCTCCCCCATAACTAGACCCCAATATGTTGCTCCCTAGACCCCAAGAACTAGACCCCCCCCTGTATATGTTGCTCCCCCCCAATATGAACTAGACCCCAATATGTTGCATCCCCCCCTGAACTAGACCCCAATATTTTGCTCCCCTGAACTAGACCCCAATATGTTGCTCCCCCAGAACTAGACCCCAATATGTTGCTCCCCCTGTACTAGACCCCAATATGTTGCTCCCCTAGACCCCAATGAACTAGACCCCAATATGTTGCTCCCCCTGAACTAGACCCCAATATGTTGCTCCCCCTCCCCTGAACTAGACCCCAATATGTTGCTCCCCCTCCCCCTGAACTAGACCCCAATATGGCTTGCTCCCCAATTGGTGAACTAGACCCCAATTGGTTGCTCCCCCTGAACTAGACCCCAATATGTTGCTCCCCTGAACTAGACCCCAAAAGTGTTAAGGGAAAACGCCTAACCTGTGCAAATACACTCAACCGCTAGATTACATTGTAGGGCTCCGCTCTGAACTAGACCCCAATATGTTGCTCCCCCTGAACTAGACCCCAATATGTTGCATCCCCTGAACTAGACCCCAATATTTTGCTCCCCCTGAACTAGACCCCAATATTTTGCTCCCCCTGAACTAGACCCCAATATGTTGCATCCCCCTGAACTAGACCCCAATATTTTGCTCCCCGCTGAACTAGACCCAATATGTTGCTCCCCCTGAACTAGACCCCAATATGTTGCTCTCCCGAACTAGACCCCAATATGTTGCTCCCCCTGAACTAGACCCCAATATGTTGCTCCCCCTGTACTAGACCCAATATGTCCCAGTATGTTGCTCCCCCTGAACTAGACCCCAATATGTTGCATCCCCCTGAACTAGACCCCAATATTTTGCTCCCCTGAACTAGACCCCAATATTTTGCTCCCCCTGAACTAGACCCCAATATGTTGCATCCCCCTGAACTAGACCCCAATATTTTGCTCCCCGCTGAACTAGACCCAATATGTTGCTCCCCCTGAACTAGACCCCAATATGTTGCTCTCCCCGAACTAGACCCCAATATGTTGCTCCCCCTGAACTAGACCCCAATATGTTGCTCCCCCTGAACTAGACCCCAATATGTTGCTCCCCCTGAACTAGACCCCAATATGTTGCATCCCCCTGAACTAGACCCCAATATTTTGCTCCCCGCTGAACTAGACCCAATATGTTGCTCCCCCTGAACTAGACCCCAATATGTTGCTCTCCCGAACTAGACCCCAATATGTTGCTCCCCCTGAACTAGACCCCAATATGTTGCTCCCCCTGTACTAGACCCAATATGTCCCAGTATGTTGCTCCCCCTGAACTAGACCCCAATATGTTGCATCCCCTGAACTAGACCCCAATATTTTGCTCCCCCTGAACTAGACCCCAATATTTTGCTCCCCCTGAACTAGACCCCAATATGTTGCATCCCCTGAACTAGACCCCAATATTTTGCTCCCCGCTGAACTAGACCCAATATGTTGCTCCCCCTGAACTAGACCCCAATATGTTGCTCTCCCCGAACTAGACCCCAATATGTTGCTCCCCCTGAACTAGACCCCAATATGTTGCTCCCCCTGAACTAGACCCCAATATGTTGCTCCCCCTGAACTAGACCCCAATATGTTGCTCCCCCTGAACTAGACCCCAATATGTTACTCCCCCTGAACTAGACCCCAATATGTTACTCCCCCTGAACTAGACCCCAATATGTTGCTCCCCCTGTACTAGACCCCAATATGTTGCTCCCCCTGTACTAGACCCAATATGTCCCAGTATGTTGCTCCCCCTGAACTAGACCCCAATATGTTGCATCCCCTGAACTAGACCCCAATATTTTGCTCCCCCTGAACTAGACCCCAATATTTTGCTCCCCCTGAACTAGACCCCAATATGTTGCATCCCCCTGAACTAGACCCCAATATTTTGCTCCCCGCTGAACTAGACCCAATATGTTGCTCCCCCTGAACTAGACCCCAATATGTTGCTCTCCCCCGAACTAGACCCCAATATGTTGCTCCCCCTGAACTAGACCCCAATATGTTGCTCCCCCTGAACTAGACCCCAATATGTTGCTCCCCCTGAACTAGACCCCAATATGTTGCATCCCCCTGAACTAGACCCCAATATTTTGCTCCCCGCTGAACTAGACCCAATATGTTGCTCCCCTGAACTAGACCCCAATATGTTGCTCTCCCCGAACTAGACCCCAATATGTTGCTCCCCCTGAACTAGACCCCAATATGTTGCTCCCCCTGTACTAGACCCAATATGTCCCAGTATGTTGCTCCCCCTGAACTAGACCCCAATATGTTGCATCCCCCTGAACTAGACCCCAATATTTTGCTCCCCTGAACTAGACCCCAATATTTTGCTCCCCCTGAACTAGACCCCAATATGTTGCATCCCCCTGAACTAGACCCCAATATTTTGCTCCCCGCTGAACTAGACCCAATATGTTGCTCCCCCTGAACTAGACCCCAATATGTTGCTCTCCCGAACTAGACCCCAATATGTTGCTCCCCCTGAACTAGACCCCAATATGTTGCTCCCCCTGAACTAGACCCCAATATGTTGCTCCCCCTGAACTAGACCCCAATATGTTGCTCCCCCTGAACTAGACCCCAATATGTTACTCCCCCTGAACTAGACCCCAATATGTTACTCCCCCTGAACTAGACCCCAATATGTTGCTCCCCCTGTACTAGACCCCAATATGTTGCTCCCCCTGAACTAGAACCCAATATGTTACTCCCCCTGAACTAGACCCCAATATGTTGCTCTCCCCGAACTAGACCCCAATATGTTACTCCCCCCCAAACTAGGTATCTAATTCCCTCCACTCCCCTCAGTGTGAAACATGTCGATATCAGTGAAGTATACTCTTCCTATGTGTGGGTCCATCTTCTTTAATTACATCAAACATCCTCTCCTTTTCCAAAAAAACAACTAGATTAAATTCCAAGTGACGGGTCATAAGGATAGTTTTGACTAGGTCTATATCTATACTATAGATAGTATTTTACTTTGTCTACGGTTTAATTCAGTGTAACAACGACGTATCACCTGTGTGTTTTAAGATGTCTATTGAACATAAATTCCATTGTTGTAAATGTTCATATTTTGTTGATCATGAATTCTCATTAACTGTTAATCAGGGTTGTCAAACTAATTTTGGTCCGACGAGCCGCATTCGTTCTTCACCGAGGTCCGGAGCGCTGCACTTTAGAATTGGTTATATTTGCAAAATCATCCATCTCTTTTGGATGATAAATCATCCATCTCTTTTGGATGATAAATCATCCATCTCTTTTGGATGATAAATCATCCATCTCTTTTGGATGATAAATCATCCATCTCTTTTGGATGATAAATCATCCATCTCTTTTGGATGATAAATCATCCATCTCTTATGGATGATAAATCATCCATCTCTTTTGGAAATTCGATGCTCCCTGACTGTCTTTGCTTTTGTTTCGATTGCTGTTAGCGCGTCGGACAGAGTAAAGAGACTATAGATATAGGCTCGTTGTCACTTCTACAGTTTAAATTTAGTTTGAGATTGTTTTCTTCACCCCCAAAAAGTACCTTGAAAAGAAAAAGGATTTGAATGGGCTCGAGGACCGGATCCGTATGATACCCCTGCTGTATATGGTGCAGTTTTTGTAGGTATGTGTACAGATAAAAAAATATGTATTAATATATTGTTTATATTGTCGTGACTGATCAGTCTTATTGTCATATAGAGTGGGGAAATAAAATATATATATTATATATATATATATATATATATATATATATACTACCGTTCAAAGGTCTGGGGTCACTTAGAAATGTCCTTGTTTTTGAAAGAAAAACTTCATTTTTGTTTGGTCCATTTTAAAATAACATCAAATTGATCAGAAATACAGTGTAGACATTGTTAATGTTGTAAATGACTATTGTAGCTGGAAACGGCTGATTTTTTATGGAATATCTACATAGGCGTACAGAGGCCAATTATCAGCAACCATCACTCCTGTGTTCCAATGGCACGTTGTGTTAGCTAATCCAAGTTGATCATTTTAAAAGGCTAATTTATCCTTATAAAACGCTTTTGCAATTATGTTAGCACAGCTGAAAACTGTTGTTCTGATTTAAAGAAGCAATTAAACGGGCCTTCTTTAGACTAGTTGAGTATCCGGAGCATCAGCATTTGTGGGTTCGATTACAGGCTCAAAATGGCCAGAAGCAAAGACCTTTCTTCTGAAACTCGTCAGTCTATTCTTGTTCTGAGAAATGAAGGCTATTCCATGCGAGAAATTGCCAAGAAACTGAAGATCTCGTACAACACTGTGTACTACTCCCTTCATAGAACAGAGCAAGAGGACAAGTACATTAGAGTGTCAAGTTTGAGAAACAGACGCCTCACAAGTCCTCAACTGGTAGCTTCATTAAATAGTACCCGCAAAACACCAGTCTCAACGTCAACAGTGAAGAGGTGACTCCGGGATGCTGGTCTTCTAGGCAGAGTTGCAAATAAAAAGCCATATCTCAGACTGGCCAATAAAAAGAAAAGATTAAGATGGGCAACTGAACACAACCACTGGACAGAGGAACTCAAAAGTGACCCCAAACTTTTGAACGGTAGCGCGTGTGTGTGTATATATATTACTATATTAGATGTTTAGTATGGTTTAATGTATGTTTATGTGTGTCTGTACAGATGTTTAAGGCTTTGAAATGTCAAAGATAACAGTTGCTGGGGCAATATGCAATACAGATATAGTGTAGTGGGATTGTAAATGATATGTGTGTGTGAAGGAAGGAAGAGAAACAGAAGTGTATTGACGGTTGAATACCGTTGCGTCGGTTGAATACCGTTGCGAGAGTTGAATACCGTTGCGAGAGTTGAATACCGTTGCGAGAGTTGAATACCGCTGCGAGAGTTGAATACCGCTGCGAGAGTTGAATACCGTTGCGAGAGTTGAATACCGTTGCGAGAGTTGAATACCGTTGCGAGAGTTGAATACCGCTGCGAGAGTTGAATACCGCTGCGAGAGTTGAATTCAACCGACGCAGCGGTATTCAACTCTCGCAACGGTATTCAACTCTCGCAACGGTATTCAACTCTCGCAACGGTATTCAACCGTCGCAACGGTATTCAACCGTCAATACACTTCTGTTTCTCTTCCTTCCTTCACACACACATATCATACCGTTGCGTCGGTTGAATACCGTTGCGTCGGTTGAATACCATTTGTGTTTGGAATGGATGTACAACAAGAGTCCTGAGTAAAATGAGGCATAGCAAAGATTACATGACAGCAAGTTTTAAGGTCATCTACCTTGGGGATGGTGTGTATCATATGGTGAAGATATGTCTTCGTACCTTACCATACAAACATGTGACAGGATACTCTAAAAACAATTATAATAATGTATCTTTGTTCTATATTGTTGTTCAATTCCCGGAGACCGTAAAAGTGAGACCATGAAAATGTGATTTTTGATTCCATTGTGTATTCCCATTATAATGTTCTAATTGGAAAATGTTGTTGTTATCTAGCTAGAGGTTCTAGCTTCTCCTCTTGTGTAAATGCACATGCAAGCAACTGGACATATTTAAGCAATCAAAATAGACATCTAGGCAGAGATCTATGTTTAAAAGAAGCTTATACATAGACCAGGGCTCTCCAACTCTGTTCCAGGAGAACATCCTTCCTGTAGGGTTTAATAGACCAGGGCTCTCCAACTCTGTTCCAGGAGAACATCCTTCCTGTAGGGTTTAATAGACCAGGGTTCTCCAACTCTGTTCCTGGAGAACATCCTTCCTGTAGGGTTTAATAGACCAGGGTTCTCCAACTCTGTTCCTGGAGAACATCCTTCCTGTAAAGTTTAATAGACCAGGGTTCTCCAACTCTGTTCCTGGAGAACATCCTTCCTGTAGGGTTTAACTCCAACCCTGCTCCTGGAGAGCTTCCGTCCTGTAGGATTTAACCGGGTTGGAGTGAACCTACAGGAGGGTATCTCTCCAGGAACAGGGTCAGAGTTCAAACCTACAGGGGGATGTTCTCCAGGAACAGGGTCAGAGTTCAAACCTACAGGGGGATGTTCTTCAGGAACAGGGTCAGAGTTCAAACCTACAGGAGGGATGTTCTCCAGGAACAGGGTCGGAGTTCAAACCTACAGGAGGGATGTTCTCCAGGAACAGGGTCGGAGTTCAAACCTACAGGTGGGATGTTCTCCAGGAACAGGGTCGGAGTTCAAACCTACAGGAGGGATGTTCTCCAGGAACAGGGTCGGAGTTCAAACCTACAGGAGGGATGTTCTCCAGGAACAGGGTCGGAGAGCCCTGGTATAGACACTGTAGGTTTTGTTCTGTATTTCTTGTGGCTAAACTATATATATACGCCGACTGCAAGCCAGGCCTAATCGTCCAACATCAGTGCCCGACCTCACTAATGCTCCTGTGGCTGAATGGAAGCAAGTCCCCGCAGCAATGTTCCATAATCTAGTGGAAAGCCTTCCCAGAAGAGTGGAGGCTGTTATAGCAGCAATGTTCCAACATCTAGTGGAAAGCCTTCCCAGAAGAGTGGAGGCTGTTATAGCAGCAATGTTCCAACATCTAGTGGAAAGCCTTCCCAGAAGAGTGGAGGCTGTTATAGCAGCAATGTTCCAACATCTAGTGGAAAGCCTTCCTAGAAGAGTGGAGGCTGTTATAGCAGCAATGTTCCATCATCTAGTGGAAAGCCTTCCTAGAAGAGTGGAGGCTGTTATAGCAGCAATGTTCCAACATCTAGTGGAAAGCCTTCCCAGAAGAGTGGAGGCTGTTATAGCAGCAAAGGGGAGGGGACCAACTCCATATCAATGCCCACTATTTTGGAATGAGTTGTTGGGACGAGCAGTTGTCCACATACTTTTGGTCATGTAGTATATGTATTTCATGTGCATTCCTTAAAAGAAAAATTACCTCCCATTTAATTAACCTCATCGTCTGTGGTTACAGCCGTGTCGTGTTGTTGTAGTCCCTGTACCTACAGTACCGTGGTTACAGCCGTGTCATGTTGTGGTCCCTGAGAATACTAGATGTTTGGGACGTAGCCTGAGAGTTAATTCTAACAAGGTTCTTCCAGAACTGAACCGTGGAAAGGAAGGACCTTGTAATGGATGTCGAGCTTCTTAAGTCTCTGTGTGTATTTTAATGAGAGAGTTAGATCATCTACCAATGCCTCTGTCCTTTCCTTAGCAATGTCCTGGTTTTAATGCACACCGGTGCTGCTTCTGTTGTTCTGTGTTTTGTGCATTAGTCACAATCCAAAATGGGGAGTGTACAACATACATGTGTCCATCCAGGGAAAATAAAAGGGACAAATCTCTTACCTTTGTAAATGGAGTCGTGTTGAATGGAAAGATCCTCCGTCTCCATGTGTTGCTAGTGAACACTGAACTCTGCTAACTAGCATTACAAAGCATTTATAGTCATGTATAATGGCTTATCAATAAAGGCCAATAAATTCTGACTTGACAATTCATGATTTCTACACCTGTAAGTAAAATAAAGAAACGTTCTTCTGAAAGCTGTAAGTTGACCTTGTTTTAATTGTTGGCCATTAAAACCATACCTTTTAAACAAACAACTGGCCCATTAAAACCATACCTTTTAAACATACAACTGGCCCATTAAAACCATACCTTTTAAACATACAACTGGCCCATTAAAACCATACCTTTTAAACATACAACTGGCCCATTAAAACCATACCTTTTAAACATACAACTGGCCCATTAAAACCATACCTTTTAAACATACAACTGGCCCATTAAAACCATACCTTTTAAACATACAACTGGCCCATTAAAACCATACCTTTTAAACATACAACTGGCCCATTAAAACCATACCTTTTAAAAATACAACTGGCCCATTAAAACCATACCTTTTAAACATACAACTGGCCCATTAAAACCATACCTTTTAAAAATAAAACAACTGGGCCATTAAAACCATACCTTTTAAACATACAACTGGCCCATTAAAACCATACCTTTTAAACATACAACTGGCCCATTAAAACCATACCTTTTAAAAATACAACTGGCCCATTAAAACCATACCTTTTAAAAATACAACTGGCCCATTAAAACCATACCTTTTAAACATACAACTGGCCCATTAAAACCATACCTTTTAAAAATACAACTGGCCCATTAAAACCATACCTTTTAAACATACAACTGGCCCATTAAAACCATACCTTTTAAACATACAACTGGCCCATTAAAACCATACCTTTTAAACATACAACTGGCCCATTAAAACCATACCTTTTAAACATACAACTGGCCCATTAAAACCATACCTTTTAAACATACAACTGGCCCATTAAAACCATACCTTTTAAACATACAACTGGCCCATTAAAACCATACCTTTTAAACATACAACTGGCCCATTAAAACCATACCTTTTAAACATACAACTGGCCCATTAAAACCATACCTTTTAAACATACAACTGGCCCAATAAAACCATACCTTTTAAACATACAACTGGCCCATTAAAACCATACATTTTAAACATACAACTGCCATACCATACGTTTTAAACATCAAACAACCATACCTTTTAAACATCAAACTGGCCCATTAAAATGATACCCATAAACTGCCATTAAAACCATTTTTAAACATACAACTGGCCCAATAAAACCATACCTTTTAAACATACAACTGGCCCATAGCCATACAAACATACAACTGCCATAGCCATTTTAAACATACAACGGGCCCATAGCCATACATTTTAAACATACAACTGGCCCATAGCCATACCTTTAAACATACAACGGGCCCATAGCCATACCTTTTAAACATACAACGGGCCCATAGCCATACATTTTAAACATACAACGGGCCCATAGCCATACCTTTAAACATACAACGGGCCCATAGCCATACCTTTTAAACATACAACGGGCCCATAGCCATACCTTTTAAACATACAACGGGCCCATAGCCATACCATGTTTAAACATTTAACCGTTGTTTGGTGTTCATATTGTTGTTGTTCACCTAATGTTCACAGGTCTGATGGACCCACAACATTAAAAACTATACAGTGAAATTGTATAAAAATTGTAAAACTATACAGCCATAACAATTAACGTAAAAATACTTCATACTTAGATGTTGACTTATATCAATTACAATCAATATAAACACCATACATGGTTAATATAGAAAGTATAAATGGTTAATATAGACAGTATACATGGTTAATATAGACAGTATACATGGTTAATATAGACAGTATACATGGTTAATATAGACAGTATACATGGTTAATATAGACAGTATACATGGTTAATATAGAAAGTATAAATGGTTAATATAGACAGTATACATGGTTAATATAGACAGTATAAATGGTTAATATAGACAGTATAGATGGTTAATATAGACAGTATAAATGGTTAATATAGACAGTATACATGGTTAATATAGACAGTATAGATGGTTAATATAGACAGTATACATGGTTAATATAGACAGTATACATGGTTAATATAGACAGTATAGATGGTTAATATAGACAGTATAGATGGTTAATATAGACAGTATACATGGTTAATATAGACAGTATAGATGGTTAATATAGACAGTATACATGGTTAATATAGACAGTATACATGGTTAATATAGACAGTATACAGATGGTTAATATAGACAGTATAGATGGTTAATATAGACAGTATACATGGTTAATATAGACAGTATACATGGTTAATATAGACAGTATACATGGTTAATATAGACAGTATACATGGTTAATATAGACAGTAGACAGTATACATGGTTAATATAGACAGTAGACAGTATACATGGTTAATATAGACAGTAGACAGTATAAATGGTTAATATAGACAGTATACATGGTTAATTTAGACAGTAGACAGTATAAATGGTTAATATAGACAGTATACATGGTTAATATAGACAGTATACATGGTTAATATAGACAGTATACATGGTTAATATAGACAGTATACATGGTTAATATAGACAGTATACATGGTTAATATAGACAGTATACAGTATACATGGTTAATATAGACAGTATACATGGTTAATATAGACAGTATAGATGGTTAATATAGACAGTATAGATGGTTAATATAGACAGTATACATGGTTAATATAGACAGTATAGATGGTTAATATAGACAGTATAGATGGTTAATATAGACAGTATACATGGTTAATATAGACAGTATACATGGTTAATATAGACAGTATACATGGTTAATATAGACAGTATAGATGGTTAATATAGACAGTATAGATGGTTAATATAGACAGTGTACATGGTTCATATTTGCCATTTACCTCTGCTAGATCACATTTATCAATAAAAGTGTTATTTTATATATATATATATAAAAATGTAATTTTATAAATAAAAATATATCAAGACATGGGTGGAATAAATCATGTTTATCTTGAACAAATATAATCGAAACAAGGTTTTCATCACTATTGTTGTTTATTGCTTTGAACTGAACCAAATTGGAAGGACACATTTTACAAACAGTATTTTATGGGAATGTATAAATGAGCCCCATTGAACACATATTAAGGCCGGTCTACACGCCGCATGAGGGACAGAGTTTTACTATGTGTGTGTTGCTAATGTATATATTGCACATGTACTGTGTCTTTCTGTCCTCCTTTGGGTCCAGACGCATCCCAGCGTTTCTTCTTGTTGCTACCAGCTGCAATCTAGAATGATAAAACAACACTTACTTCAGGAACGTTACTAACATCTCACTCACTCACATAGTTACAGCAGACCGAGGTAGGAGAGTCAGACACATGCAACAACATCACTCACTCACATAGTTACAGCAGACCGAGGTAGGAGAGTCAGACACATGCAACATCATCACTCACTCACATAGTTACAGCAGACCGAGGTAGGAGAGTCAGACACATGCACCAACATCACTCACTCACATAGTTACAGCAGACCGAGGTAGGAGAGTCAGACACATGCAACAACATCACTCACTCACATAGTTACAGCAGACCGAGGTAGGAGAGTCAGACACATGCAACAACATCACTCACTCACATAGTTACAGCAGACCGAGGTAGGAGAGTCAGACACATGCAACAACATCACTCACTCACATAGTTACAGCAGACCGAGGTAGGAGTGTCAGACACATGCAACAACATCACTCACTCACATAGTTACAGCAGACCGAGGTAGGAGAGTCAGACACATGCACCAACATCACTCACTCACATAGTTACAGCAGACCGAGGTAGGAGAGTCAGACACATGCAACATCATCACTCACTCACATAGTTACAGCAGACCGAGGTAGGAGAGTCAGACACACACACACATGCAACAACATCACTCACACTTACTTCTGGTATTGGAGTTGTTGGTTCTGTGGGTCGGGGTGGATGGGGCACCAGCATCCTCCTGAATCCTCCTCACGATGGCTGCAGAAGCTGGGGTCCTTGGGATATGTTGCCCCCTCTGGATTTGAGGTCTTACCAGCTCCTCGAGAAAGAGCCATCTCTTCTGGAGCTTCCCTCTGTTCCAATCTGGGTTCAGCGCCATCCAGATAACCAACGCGTTGTACGCCGAGATGTCCAAGATGTTGAAGTATATCACAAGATGCCAGCGTAGGGTTCTTCTTCTGCAGCTGTAGCCAGTCAGCAGCTTGTCTAAATTGTCCACCCCTCCTTTTGTGGCATTATAATCCATTATGATTTCTGGTTGTTGATGTTCCTGGCCACAGATTCTCCCATCCCTATGCAGCGTACTCATGAGTACCACGTTGTTGCTCTTCTTTGGCACGTAGGACACTCGGGACATGTCGGACGTGAACACAAACTTAGAGGAATTGAAAGGCCTGTTCCGTGTATTCAACAGCTGAGGTGGGAGCTCTGGCTTGTTTTTTCATACTGGTCCTACCATCGTCAGCTTCCTCTTGAGGAGCTCCTGTCCCAGCTTGTGCGAAGTAAAAGAGTTATCGCATGTGATGTTGTGGCCACTGTGTCCCTGTGTCACATCCAGGACAACCCTCATCCCTTGGTTCTTCTCAGGGGATCCTCCATCTGGCTTCTGAAGCAGCATCACAGGCAGCCCACATCTTGATTCCATATTTTGTGGGTTTAGACCGTATGTACTGCCTGAATGGGCAGCGGCCCCTAAATGGCATAAGCTGGTCCTCAAATGTAATGTTGGGTCCAGGGTTGTAAAACAGTGGAAGGCGGTCCACCCACTTGTCCCACACTGACCTGATTGCAGCTAACTGGTCTCTCTGCACTGACCTGATAGCAGCTAGCTTGTCTCTCTGCACTGACCTGATAGCAGCTAGCTTGTCTCTCTGCACTGACCTGATTACAGCTAGCTGGTCTCTCTGCACTGACTTGATAGCAGCTAGCTTGCTTTCTGCACTGATCTGATTACAGCTAGCGTGTCTCTCTGCACTGACCTGATTACAGCTAGCTGGTCTCTCTGCACTGACCTGATTACAGCTAGCTGGTCTCTCTGCACTGACCTGATTACAGCTAGCTGGTCTCTCTGCACTGACCTGATAGCAGCTAGCTTGTCTCTCTGCACTGACCTGATTACAGCTAGCTGGTCTCTCTGCACTGACCTGATTACAGCTAGCTGGTCTCTCTGCCTGCCCTGGGCTGGTCTGGTCTCTCTGCCTCCGAGCTGGTCTGGTCTCTCTGCACTGACCTGATAGCAGCTAGCTTGTCTCTCTGCACTGACCTGATTGCAGCTAGCTTGTCTCTCTACACTGACCTGATTGCAGCTAGCTTGTCTCTCTGCACTGACCTGATTGCAGCTAGCTTGTCTCTCTACACTGACCTGATTGCAGCTAGCTTGTCTCTCTGCACTGACCTGATTGCAGCTAGCTTGTCTCTCTGCACTGACCTGATTGCAGCTAGCTTGTCTCTCTGCACTGACCTGATTACAGCTAGCTTGTCTCTCTGCACTGACCTGATAGCAGCTAGCTTGTCTCTCTGCACTGACCTGATTGCAGCTAGCTTGTCTCTCTACACTGACCTGATTGCAGCTAGCTTGTCTCTCTGCACTGACCTGATTGCAGCTAGCTTGTCTCTCTGCACTGACCTGATAGCAGCTAGCTTGTCTCTCTGCACTGACCTGATTGCAGCTAGCTTGTCTCTCTGCACTGACCTGATTGCAGATAGCCTGTCTCTCTGCACTGATCTGATTGCAGCTAGCTTGTCTCTCTGCACTGACCTGATTGCAGATAGCCTGTCTCTCTGCACTGATCTGATTGCAGCTAGCTTGTCTCTCTGCACTGACCTGATTGCAGCTAGCCTGTCTCTCTGCCAGAGAGCTGGTCTGGTGTCTCTGTTATCGAAGCGGATAATCCTGGAAATAATGTGGAAGTTTTTCAGAGACATTGTTGCACTGAAATGTTCTCTGCCAGGTTTTGCATCCCACACACGGATTCTGGAGATTCCCCCATTGGATCTGAAAACACCAGCAAGGATAACAACCCCCAAAACTATGCACTATGCATGAGTTTGGTCGATCTCTCTCCAAAAACATGCCTTCCCTCCAAATTAGTGCCATTCAGTATGATTTTCTGGATGGTGTCTGGGATGAACAGTTAGTAGACTGTATGTCCTGCACATGAGTAACCGCCATCCACGTTGGCCCTGGTTGCATCCTTATCACTTTGGCAGACATGCGGTTGGTCCTGGTTGCTGATGAGCTAGTTGCTGACGGACTGGTCCTGGGGCTGGTTGCTGACGGGCTGGTTGCTGATGGGCTGGTCCTGGTTGCTGATGAGCTGGTTACTGATGGGCTGGTCCTGGTTGCTGATGAGCTGGTTGCTGAAGGGCTGGTACTGGGGCTGGTTGCTGAAGGGCTGCTTGCTGGTGGGCTGGTCGCTGGTGGGCTGGTCCTGGGGCTGGCTAAGGGTCAATCTCATCCTCCAACTCACTGTCAGACTCTGAATTGACAGAGACATGATCCTTATATTCTGAAAATTCTTCATCTTCCAAAGTGTAAGACGCTCCTTCCATGCTTCTCTCTCTACAAAAAATATTTCTAAAGCCCTCTGAGCAGAGATTATTTTTGCCATACTGATTGTGGTAAGGAACCACACATGCAAAGCTATTTATTTATTATGTCCCTCCCCCAATTTGCACCTGCTGGGGTAGAGTGTAGGGAAAATACAGATTATTATTTTATTATTTTACAATGTATTGAAATAATATATTGTAATAAAATTGTGCAGGTTCCCACAAGACATTGTGTAGTTTCACACAATACAAAGGGTAAAGAGTGTGAGAAAAGCGGGAGACAGGCAGACAGGCAGGGAGACAGACAGACAGGCAGGGAGACAGACAGGGAGACAGGCAGGGAGACAGACAGGGAGACAGACAGGCAGGGAGACAGGCTGACAGGCAGGGAGACAGGCAGGGAGACAGGCTGACAGGCAGGGAGACAGGCAGGGAGACAGACAGACAGGCAGGGAGACAGGCGGACAGGAAGGGAGACAGGGAGACAGGCGGACAGGTTCTTGGTGCTGTGTTGAAACAGCAGGCCCAGAGAGGAGGAAGACCGAGTGAAGGCACACAGCTTACTTTTTCGTTTCATTTTTACTTGTTTTCACCTACACACACACTTTTCCACACTTTTATTACCCTCGGGTCCAGTGGACCTGAACACCACATATGTAATAAATGTTTTTGTGTGTGTGTGTGTTTATTTGACATGTTCTTCACAGAAAATGAGCCAAAGCCAATGAGTCGCAGGTTGAAAAGATTATTCATTGTATCATTTTTCTTTTTGTAAACATTGAAAATCAAACTCCATACAAGGGTTAAACATACAACTGGACCATTACAACCATCCCTTTAAAACTGGACCATAGCTATACCATGTTTTATACCTTTAAACATACACCTACTTTTATTAAAGCTCCTTTAAGACAGAGAGCCAAAATGACAGTTTACATTTAATCCCCCCTCACCCCCTTCCCTCCCTCCCTAAAACAATTATGTATGTAATGGAAAATTATTCATGACAATACTGGACGTTTTCTTTCATGCTACAATGTCCTCTGATGCATAGCTCGGAACCAAAGGTCCAAACAAAACAATGTCCTCTGATGCATAGCTTGGAACCAAAGGTCCAAACAAAACAATGTCCTCTGATGCATAGCTCAGAACCAAAATGTCCTCTGATGGTCCAAACAAAACAATGTCCTCTGATGCATAGCTCGGAACCAAAGGTCCAAACAAAACAATGTCCTCTGATGCATAGCTTGGAACCAAAGGTCCAAACAAAACAATGTCCTCTGATGCATAGCTCGGAACCAAAGGTCCAAACAAAACAATGTCCTCTGATGCATAGCTCAGAACCAAAGGTCCAAACAAAACAATGTCCTCTGATGCATAGCTCGGAACCAAAGGTCCAAACAAAACAATGTCCTCTGGTGCATAGCTCGGAACCAAAGGTCCAAACAAAACAATGTCCTCTGGTGCATAGCTCGGAACCAAAGGTCCAAACAAAACAATGTGTGTTTGTGTTTTTGTATGAATGGCTGTTTTCTCCATTTCTTATCTTTTGAATGTTGATGAAACTCAAGTACTACTTCCTATTGAAGTCATACGGATGTCATTCTGTACATGAGATGAGAGTTCTACAAATCGGTGGACGAAGTTGAACAATGGATGAGTCCAGCAACAGTGTCCACGAGAACGCTCCAGACAGTTCAGTAGCTTCATGATACAGAATATACTCTTGATTCAAAATACACCCACTACTTCGTGCTTGAGTCAAACTGTAGAAGATCAACTGTGTGTGGGTGTGGTGTCTGAGGAGAAGCCTCTCTAAATGTCTCCTTGGAGCCAGAGAGAACAGTATAATAACATGATTTAATAGCAGCTGTATCCTGAACAGAGCCTGTATTCAGCCATTGAAGTTGATTGCAATACATGTAAGTACTCATGTTTAGGTGCCCGGTACTCTTTATATATAGGTGCCGGTACTCTGCAATACTTTGAAGACAATATTCTATAAGAGGTGCCAGTACTCAATCAGGAGAAGATCTGACTATCTACACAATTAACATATCATTGTACCCATTGGTCAAAAGATGTGTTAATATTCAGTGAACTACTTTTGACCAGATCCTTATATGGGCCTTGATAAAAACATACTGGAGGGTTTCAATTTGGATAAAGAACATGTTCTTCTTCTCAATTACTTACAGACAGTCTGGAGTGGTCTCCCCCCTCCCAACAGGAAATAGAACAACATCAATCTTGAATCTATCACAGTTTTGTTTTTATATTATATTATTTTATATTATTCTCATCTTTTTATGATCTTTAAGTAGGTAAATCAATTCAACCGTTAATTAGCTACCAAAACAACATATTAAAGTATCTATACTCTAAACATTACATTGAGTAAAAGTGAAACCTTTCTTGATGAAACAACAACTCTTGTCCTTTCCTGAGAAATCATTAACACAGGTTTAGTTTCTCATACAAACAAACTAAATAAGGCAAGTATAGATTGTCATTAGCGTCTTTAGAAGTAGCTCTCTGTTTTAGACATTAACAAGATGGCGTAGTCGCCTGCAATCTTGGTCGTCTCGTAACATCCTTCAAAATGGCCGTCTCATATGTAGCAATGACAACATCCTTCAAAATGGCCGTCTCGTATGTAGCAATGACAACATCCTTCAAAATGGCCGTCTCGTATGTAGCAATGACAACATCCTTCAAAATGGCCGTCTTGTATGTATCAATGACAACATCTTTCAAAATGGCCGTCTCGTATGTAGCAATGACATCTTTCAAAATGGCCATCTCGTATGTAGCAATGAAAACATCCTTCAAAATGGTCGTCTCGGGGGACATGACGAAGAACTCTATAATATTGCACAATCACATGAACCAGGAGCTCCAATCAGGAAAAGGTTGGAAATTTAAACTGACCAATCCTGTGTAAGGTCATTTTCATGGTTATCATCCATTGGTGGGAAGCCCTTTTTAAAACACTGACCTGTATCATCCACACTGCTGTGGGGAAAAGACAACGAGGGACGATACAGGGGACAGGGGGTTACTTTGTAGTATTTGACACATCATTGGTCTAAAGTAGAATAGTCAGGCCAGTATTTGAAGCTCATACCACCAGAGCTTTGTAGATAATATTTAACCTCACCCATATGTCCTCTCAGTGAAGACCCCCGTTCTTTGTCCTAATTTTCATTGTTTCCTGACGCCTCGGTCATGTTATTTTAGCAATTGTGTTCTAAGGCAGTGTTTCTCAACCGTCTTCTCAACCGTTTTCTCAACAGGGACCAAGCTTTGGTCCTTCCTTCCTTTCTTACATAAAAATCAATAACACTTAAGAATATTTCTCAGGTCAGTCAGTAACATCAACGTCCCAGAGACTGGTCAAGTATTCACGGACTAGTCAGTGGTTGAGAAACACTATTAAACTTCTATCCACGTTAATGGATAACTACCCTATACAACCAGGCTCACTGAGTCTTGTCCCTGGTCCATTTGATAATAGTCTCAGGCGAGCGATAGAGGAAGATGAGTTTAGCGTACATGTCTTCCTCCAGGTCCAGCTCTCCCGTCTCTCGGACCAGGAAGATGTCGGTGCAGAGCTTCAGGATGCGGTCCACGTTGGGCAGCTCCTCGAACATGATGGTGTGGGAGACACCGCTGAAGAACTCGCGGACAAACTTACCGATGACTAGCACCACGGAGGCGTACAGACCCATGATCCTGGAGGGAAAGATCCATACATACTTAGTTAATGTAGTTATGCCCATTATACACAGCACAGTACAGAGTATACATTTTCTTATTCAACATCGATGGGTACTTGACTAACTATCTACGTTGGAGTAAGTATCTCTACTTGCACATCATCATCTGCGCATCAATCACTCCCATGTTTAACTGCTAAATTGTAATTACTTTGCCACTATTGGCCTATTTATTGCCTCACCTCCCAATTCTTACTACATTTACACACACTGTACATTGATTTTTCTATTGTGTTATTGACTGTACGTTTGTTTATTCCATGTGTAACTCTGTGTGTGCTGTTTTTGTCGCACTGCTTTTCTTTATCTTGGCCAGAGGTCGCAGTTGTAAATGAGAACTTGTTCTCAACTAGCCTACCTAGTTAAATAAAGGTGAAATAAAAATAAATTAAAAAATTGACTGGTACACCTGCACTACAGGGCCTGTCTGCAATGTGATGGGATGGACACAAGCTACTGCCTGGTTAGCGGATGACAGGAGCCGATTGATGGGATGGACACAAGCTACTGCCTGGTTAGCGGATGGCTGACAGGAGCCGATTGATGGGATGGACACAAGCTACTGCCTGGTTAGCGGATGGCTTACAGGACCGATACTTTCATGAGATCAAATGAAATACTTGTGTGACGTGATGCTATGCTATATTATGCCTTTCCATGCTACGCTACGTTCTGTTTTTTTGTTGTCTACTCACCCGTATCCAGCCAGGAAACCCAGACTAGGAGGGCTGACCTGGTCACTGAAGACATAGAGCTCCAGCCCAGCGTCGTACAGGTGCTTGGGCCTACGAACGCTGATCTGTCCCGGATCTGTCTGGTTCACGATCCACCACTCCTGGACCTCTGCTGAGTCGTTATGGGAACGTTCCAACGCCAAAGTGATGCTCATGTACACCTTCTCTGGAATTGAATAGAATGAAATATAATATAATAAAATATAACAAAATAGAATGCAATAAAATAAAATATTGTTTTTAATGGTCATATGCACCTCTGAATGAATAGGATGAAATATAATAGAATAAAATAGAATAAAATAACATCTTGTATTTAATGCTCTAGAGGAGGAGGAGCAGAATTTGCATTTTTTTGTTGTTGTCCGCACAATGTGGAAAGGTTTTGGCGTCAAAAGAATATGATTGACAACAAACGCAGTAACACAACACGATAACACAGTAAATTGATTGACAACAAAAAAAACATTCCAAACACCACGATCATGATATTCAGATATAAAGATAGACTGTCCTGTTTTTAATGTCTTGTATATTTGACTAGTGTAAACGTGTATCGAGGTGGTGGCTCAGTTGGTAAAGCATGGAGCTTGCAACACTAGGGGGACCCATATAAAGAATGTATACACCCACGACTGTAAGTCGCTCTGGATAAGAGTGTCTGCTTAAATGACTAAAATGTAAACAGGGGAGGGGGGGGGCTCGGCTCCCCTAAATGCAACAATAGTCCAACTTTGAGGGGTCTCTAAATAATGCTAATTTAATCTTTCTTCTATATTTTTTTATTTATTCATTATTTCACCAGGTAAGTTGACTGAGAACACGTTCTCATTTGCAGCAACGACCTGGGGAATAGTTACAGGGGAGAGGAGGGGGATGAATGAGCCAATTGTAAACTGGGGATTATTAGGTGACCGTGATGGTTTGGGTGCCAGATTGGGAATTTAGCCAGGACACCGGGGTTAACACCCCTACTCTTACGATAAGAGCCATGGGATCTTTAATGACCTCAGACAGTCAGGACACCCGTTTAACGTCCCAGCCGAAAGATGGCACCCGACACAGGGTATTTGTTTACAATGCAGTGGTACATGTGAAAATAAAAGCCTCCAGATGAAAGGAACACCCCCATCTCTCTGTCATGGTTTAGTCCATGTATTTCTATATGACACACTGTCCATTCAGTAGAGATGAAGTTGAGCTCCTTTATGCATCCATTTTCCTTTTGACTTCCTCATTTTCTCCATTTGTTCGCCGTGCGTCCTTGATTTAAAAAAAAGAGGCCTTTATTCCAAAGCATTAGATTGAACATTTTGTTGTGTAGTTGAGCCCACGAGTGGATAACTCATGACATTCCCTGCCAAGATGTACACATTCTGTCATGGACAGCGGCCCTGTCAAGCCTTCCTCAAGACAAACAGACCACTCTTCCCAACATCCTGTTACGAACCGAAATGGTCGGGTGAATGTCATACACATTGTCGTCTAGTCTAGTAGGTTCAGTGCGTGTTGACTGTGTGTTGACTGTGTGTTGACTGTGTGTTAGGTTGACCATCATGTTTTAAGGCACATTGTCGTCTAGTCTAGTAGGTTCACTGTGTATTGACTGTGTGTTGACTGTGTGTTAGGTTGACCATCATGTTTTAAGGCACATTGTCGTCTAGTCTAGTAGGTTCACTGTGTATTGACTGTGTGTTGACTGTGTGTTAGGTTGACCATCATGTTATAAGGCACATTGTTGTCTAGTCTAGTAGGTTCACTGTGTGTTGACTGTGTGTTGACTGTGTGTTGACTGTGTGTTAGGGTGACCATCATGTTTTAAGGCACATTGTTGTCTAGTCTAGTAGGTTGACTGCGTGGTTCATCACGTTTTTCCGGGACAGTTTTAGCCCCATTTGAGGTGTCCTGATTTTTCAGGCTACAAAAAAGTAACATTTGTCAGCAAGACGCATCAGTCAATATAGACTAATTGATCTAATTGATATAGACCTAATCGATATAGACCTAATCGATATAGACCTAATCGATATAGACCTAATCAATATAGACCTAATCAATATAGACCTAATCAATATAGACCTAATCAATATAGACCTAATCGATATAGACCTAATCGATATAGACCTACTCAATATAGACCTAATCGATATAGACCTAATCAATATAGACCTAATCAATATAGACCTACTGAATATAGACCTAATCGATATAGACCTAATCGATATAGACCTACTCAATATAGACCTAATCGATATAGACCTACTCAATATAGACCTACTCAATATAGACCTACTGAATATAGACCTACTGAATATAGACCTAATTGATATAGACCTACTGAATATAGACCTAATTAATATAGACCTACTCAATATAGACCTAATCGATATAGACCTACTCAATATAGACCTACTCAATATAGACCTACTGAATATAGACCTACTGAATATAGACCTAATTGATATAGACCTACTGAATATAGACCTAATTGATATAGACCTAATCAATATAGACCTAATCGATATAGACCTACTGAATATAGACCTAATTGATATAGACCTACTGAATATAGACCTAATTGATATAGACCTAATCAATATAGACCTAATCGATATAGACCTAATCAATATAGACCTACTGAATATAGACCTACTCAATATAGACCTAATCGATATAGACCTACTGAATATAGACCTACTCAATATAGACCTACTGAATATAGACCTACTGAATATAGACCTAATCGATATAGACCTACTGAATATAGACCTACTTGATATAGACCTACTCGATATAGACCTAATTGATATAGACCTACTGAATATAGACCTAATCGATATAGACCTAATCGATATAGACCTAATCAATATAGACCTAATCGATATAGACCTAATCAATATAGACCTACTGAATATAGACCTACTCAATATAGACCTAATCGATATAGACCTACTGAATATAGACCTACTCAATATAGACCTAATCGATATAGACCTACTGAATATAGACCTACTCAATATAGACCTACTCAATATAGACCTAATCGATATAGACCTACTCAATATAGACCTAATCAATATAGACCTACTCAATACAGACCTAATCGATATAGACCTACTGAATATAGACCTAATCGATATAGACCTAACAGTTTACAGTTTAAATGGCATCTTTATTCTTAGACGCCATCTTTATTCACACACACACAAATATCACGGCACACGGTGTTTAAATGCTGCTTATACCTTTATACAGTTGTTCTATTGGCTTGGCCTCGGAGTCACTAGGGGCTCGGAGGTACCGCGGGAAGACGTGCTTTATCACCCTGGTAACAGAAGAACACAACAGGCTGTTTGTTACTAACAACCGTTATGACATAGAGAAATATGTCAGATTAAGTTTATAAAGCTAGAATACTTATGACATCCATTTTGGGATTTATAAATAAATGATAAACACTGAGTACACAACACATTAAGAACACCTGCTCTTTCCATGACGTGGACTGACCAGGTGAATCCAGGTGAAAGCTATAATCCCCTTATTGATGTCACTTGTTAAATCCACTTCAATCAGTGTAGATGAAGGGGAGGAGACGGGTTAAAGAAGGATTTTTAGCCTTCAGACAATTGAGACATGGATTGTGTATCTGTGCCATTCAGAGGATGAATGGGCAAGTCAAAATATTTAAAGTGCCTTTGAGCAGGGTAGGTTGCTGTGTTTATCAAGAATGGTCCACCACCTAGCCAACTTTACACAACTGTGGGAAGCATTGGAGTCAACATGGGCCAGCATCCCTGTGGAATGCTTAAGACACCTTGTAGAGTCCTGATGAACTGAGGCTGTTCTGAGGAAAAAGGGTTCCTAATATTTGGTGTAATCAGAATATAACATGCCGTAAAACTTCAATTAATAGCCTGGGCCTTTATTTGCGTAAATCACTGAACAGGCGCTTATTAATCTTGGCGCACCGATCCCTTTAGCGGGATCATTTTCGTCAACATCCGGTGAATTGCAGAGCGCCAAATTCAAATTACTAAAAATATTTAATTTTCATGAAATCATAAGTGCAATATACCAAAACACAGCTTAGCTTGTTGTTAATCCACCTGACATGTCAGATTTCGGTAGCCTTTTCAATAGGAGAGAGAGAGAGAAAAGGTCTCGCTCCAGTGGCTCTCGCATGCACAAATCTGGGGACACCTAGCTATCCACTGACGCGATGTGATCATTCTCGCTCATTTTTCAGAATAAAAGCCTGAAACTATGTCTAAAGACTGCTCACACCTTGTGGAAGCCATAGGGAAAGTTGATATCCCTGTAAATGGAGGATAGGCTTGCAATGGAAAAGAGAGGTTTCAGCACTTCCTGGTTGGATTTTCCCCAGGTTTTCGCCTGCAATATCAGTTCTGTTATACTCACAGACAATATTTTGAAAGTTTTGGAAACTTTAGAGTGTTTTCTATTCTAATCGACCAATTATATGCATATTCTCGCTTCTGAGCCTGAGAAATAGGCAGTTTACTTTGGGCACGTTTTTCATCCAAACATCAAAATACTGCCCCCTAGTCTCAAGAGGTTTTAAAGACAGGCTTCTATTTGAGCCAGTCGTCTATTTCCTTAATGCACACAGCTTTTGCTCATTTGCTCATTTGCTCATAGTTAATTGTTTAATTCCAGCATTTACTTTCTGCAATTTAATCAATTTCTTAATTTCCTGCACTAACCTATTATCATTTACACACAGTAACCAGGTTTCCATCCAACCTTTTTTGCGAGTAGAGTAGGTTGGACACAAAATGTCACAACAGGCCTGATGGAAACAGCAATTTTTTCTGTAAACTTTCCAAATGTCGACAAGATAACATACGCTAGACAAGGTGAGATCTTTTTGTGCGTAAAATGAATTATGTGAGAAATGGCGGAGGAAACGCTTTAATGTGCACATATTGATATAATAACCATCATATCATGGTCCTCCCACTATGACTCGGGATTGCATGCAGCTTATTAGATGAAATATGTTACACTATTACACACAAAAGTATGTGGACTGGAAGCAACGTCAGCACAATAACTGTTTGTTGTTGTTACATGGCTCATCACTATTGGACTCTGGAGCAGTGGAAAGCTGTTCTCTGGAGTGATGAATCACGCTTCACCATCTGGCAGTATGACGGACGAATCTGGGTTTGGCGGATGCCATGAGAACGCTACCTGGCCGAATGCATAGCGCCAACTGTAATGTATGGTGGTGGAGGAATAATGGTCTAGGACTGTTTTTCAGTGAAGGGAAATCTGAACTATTTCTGAGTTTTGTGTCGTGCCTGGCGGGTTGAAGTATGATTTTCATGTGTTTGTTTGATGGGGTGCTGTCCTCAGATAATAGCATGGTTTGCTTTCGCCGTAAAGCCTTTTTGAAATCTGACACTGTGGCTGGATTAACAAGAAGTTCATCTTTAAACCGATGAACAACACTTGATGATGATTGATGATGAATTATTATTATGAGTATTTCTGTTTTTGAATTTGGCGCACTGCTATCTCACTGGGTGTTGTCAAATCAATCCCGTTAACGGGATTGGAGCAGGAAGGGATCACTATAAGGAATTTGAAATGATTTATACTTGTATATTTAAAACCAAATACTTTTAGACTTTTATTCAAGTAGTATTTTACTGGGTGACTTTCATTTTTACTTGAGTCATTTTCTTTTAAGGTATCTTTCCTTATACTTGAGTATGATAATTGGGTACTTTTTCCACCACTGAATGTAACAAATCAAACAATTCATGGTAATTAATGGTAAATAGTTCATTTAGACCCGGCATTAATGTGAAACAAACGTTTATTTGCTAAAATGTGTGCCATTGCCTGTCTAAAAGGAACATAATGCTTTTTCAGACTCCGCGTTGAAGTTTTATGTTATAAATGCCTCATGAGCTTAATTCAACTGTCATACTTCATCAGAACCCCGAAATATATGTTTGTAAACAACGTAAATGTAAACAAACACGGCATAGGATTAAAACATTGTTCCAATTTTGAAAGTGGTTATATTTCTCCATAACAGAGATACTGAGCTTCATTATTGTTTCAACTCCTGATTCAAGCCATAGAATAAAAGTAGTTTGATATATCTCTCTCTCTATATATATATATATATTTTAATTAATTGACAAATAAATAGAAAGTACACTCACACTCTGTCTCGTCTGGTCCCGTTGAGCAGTAGGCTCAGCTCCAGTTTGGTTGCATCATCCAGAAATGTCACTTTCTTCCCAGTCGCAAACTCAGCCTTCGCTCCCAGAGTCAGGTTCCTGATTGAAATGATCAGATCATTTCACATCTCAAACAGGTTTATGAGATTATAAAGACAAAAAGTATTATGACACATTTATGTGACTAAAATGAATCTGTATGGCTGAGAAAATAAAGATCCTTTTATCTCTACTCTACTATTCTCTACTCTACTGATCTCTACTCTACTCTACTAATCTCTACTCTACTAATCTCTACTCTACTCTACTCTACTAATCTCTACTAATCTCTACTCTAATCTACTAAACTCTACTCTACTAATCTCTACTCTACTCTACTAATCTCTACTCTAATCTACTAAACTCTACTCTACTAATCTCTACTCTAATCTACTAAACTCTACTCTACTAATCTCTACTCTAATCTACTAAACTCTACTCTACTAAACTCTACTCTACTATTCTCTACTCTACGAATCTCTACTCTACTAATCCCTACTCTACTCTACTAAACTCTACTCTACTAATCTCTACTCTACTATTCTCTACTCTACTAATCTCTACTCTACTAATCCCTACTCTACTAATCCCTACTCTACTAAACTCTACTAATCCCTACTCTACTCTACTAAACTCTATTCTACTAATCTCTACTCTACTAATCCCTACTCTACTCTACTAAACTCTACTCTACTAATCCCTACTCTACTCTACTAATCTCTACTCTACTAATCCCTACTCTACTCTACTAATCTCTACTCTACTCAACTCTACTCTACTAATCCCTACTCTACTAAACTCTACTCTACTAAACTCTACTCTACTCTACTAAACTCTACTAATCTCTACTCTACTAATCCCCACTCTACTCTACTAAACTCTACTCCACTAAACTCTACTAATCAGTACTCCTTTTACATTTTATTTTTATTCCAGAGGGGAGAGAGAGAGAGACACAGCTGCATGTGAGCTCCTGCATTTTTCAGCATGTTTTTATAAAAAGATAGATTTGGAGTTAGATAAACTTTGATTTTTTTGGCAGGGACATATACAGGATGCTACCCTCCACAGCATAACCTTCACCCCAGATCAAAACTCCAAACCTACAACCTGATTTTGGGCAAAATTACCTGGAAAGATTCCTACTACCAAGATATACAGCGGGTGGCAAACAAACAGCAGAGACCTGAGGACACCATCCAACCTGGAACTGAGTGAGTAATGTTTGGGTTGATGCTATTTTGGAAGCCAAGATGAAAAGTAAAAAATAAAGTACATTACAATGCTATATTTTACTTTATGGGGACTGAACGCTAAGTTCAGGCTGCCAAGCCTGCTAGGACAGACAAGATACAACTTCAATTACCACTGAGGTGTGAAGTGAGAGGTGTCAAAGCCTTTGAGCCCAACAATGGCAGGAGTCTCTCCCAGCCTATCCCACCCAAATCCAGAGGCTAATTAAGCCCCCTCCCACTGTTCAGAGACCATACCCAGGCATTTTCTACAAGAACTCTGCCTCCAGAAAAATGGTTCTCCCAAGTGGGTGTGACACCTACTCCTGTTGCCTGCTGCACCCCCAGCGAAAAAGGTGCAGGAAGATCAGGCTCTAGGGCAGCGAAACTATTTGTTGTTTGTATCCTCTCCGGGCCTCTCGCTGGGAGTGTAGGCTGCTTTGCAGCAGAACGCTGTCTTTGGCTTCCATGGCTCCATGCGACCATCGTTGATTGTCATGCTCCTCTTGCTGTGCTCCTTCGACTTGCCATCAGATGGGGGAGGAGAGGCAGGAGATGGCTCCCCTGGCAAACAAACTCCGGGCAACACCGGCCAGTCGGATAACGACAAACGACAAGACGGAGATGCATTCAACATGCGTGAACGCCACCCAGCCACCGGTGTAGAAAAGGTAAGAATTCCATGATCAAGGAAGTCACCTCAAGCCTATAATCCTCGGCAAGTAAACTATTGCCGCATTGGAACTCTAAGTGATCCAGTTTGTCCTGAAACAAAGCGTAGAAGATACAGATCCTACAGCGCTGGAACCATTTACCTCTCCAGACGAAGAGGGCTCCATTGGAAAACAGATCTGGGATCATTCATTTACCTCTCCAGACGAAGAGGGCTCCATGGGAAAACAGATCTGGGATCATTCATTTACCTCTCCAGACGAAGAGGGCTCCATTGGAAAACAGATCTGGGATCATTCATTTACCTCTCCAGACGAAGAGGGCTCCATTGGAAAACAGATCTGGGACTAACTTCGTTCGCTTGATTGTTAACGTTAGCAGTTTAGCTGGGTTAGCGGCTCTTTTCAAGCAGACTTTAACCTGTCTGTTGAACAGGATTACGGGTGAAGAAATAGCAGACCTAGTTGTTAAAAGTTAACCGTGTCGTGGAATCCATGCAAAAACAAGTTCGGTATTTATGTTTAACAAAGACTGGCTATACCTTAGTTAAAATAACAAACCGAGTGCTTCCAGTATACCGTGTTCAGCTGCCCACTATGATGACGTAAGATAGTGTTGGAGAGTCATCCATCCTCAGTGGTAGGGCCTAGTTATCCTCAGGCTTTAGTTAGGGCCTAGTTATCCTCAGGCTTTAGTTAGGGCCTAGTTATCCTCAGGCTTTAGTTATAACCTAGTTATCCTCAGGCTTTAGTTAGGGCCTAGTTATCCTCAGGCTTTAGTTAGGGCCTAGTTATCCTCAGTCTTTAGTTATGTCCTCTAGTTATCCTCAGGCTTTAGTTATAACCTAGTTATCCTCAGGCTTTAGTTATAAACTAGTTATCCTCAGGCTTTAGTTATAACCTAGTTATCCTCAGGCTTTAGTTAAGGCCTAGTTATCCTCAGGCTTTAGTTATAACCTAGTTATCCTCAGTCTTTAGTTATGTCCTCTAGTTATCCTCAGGCTTTAGTTATAACCTAGTTATCCTCAGGCTTTAGTTATAAACTAGTTATCCTCAGGCTTTAGTTAGGGCCTAGTTATCCTCAGACTTTAGTTAAGGCCTAGTTATCCTTGACATTGTGGTCTGAAAATCCTGGCTCATAGGCCATGTCAGACCTGCAAGTCACAATATGGTGGTTTGTGAAGTGATTAGTAATTCCTATTGGAATCCAGCCAGAGGAATATTTTATCAAAACAACCTGCACTCAGAATGACTGCTTTGGTGAAGGTAGGGTGACCACATGTCCCAGATTGCACAGGACAGTTCTGCATTTTGTCGCTCTGTCCCACAACCAAACAATCATGTCCTGCGCTTTAACAAATTCAAACACCACTCATTCTGATTTGTCGCGTATTTCAGTCAGACATTCCAATCTGTCTTTTGGAGTCACATTGTGTTTACGAAAAGATACACACTCAGTGGCCAGTTTATTAGGTACACCACCCAGTTTACCAAAATGGTTAGCTCCAACAGACAGCCATGGCTTGCTATATACAGCCATGGCTTGCTATATAAAGCAGGCAGACAGGCATCGAGACATTCAGTTGCTGTTGGATTGAATGCTAGAATAGGCAAAACTAGTGACCTAAGTGACATTGAGTGTGGTATTATCGTTCGTGACAGGTGTGTCAGTTCCAGCATCTCAGAAACGGCCTCCTGGGCTTTTCACGCACGACAGTGTGCAGCGTTTACCGAGAAAGGTGAGACAAACAGAACACATCCAGTCAGCGGCAGTCCTGTGGCTGAAAACAGCTCGTTGATGAGAGAGGTCGAAGGAGAAAGGCAAGAATGGTGCAAGCTAACAGGCGAGCCACAAACAGGTAAATAACGGTACTGTACAACAGTGGTACTGTACAACAGTGGTACTGTACAACAGTGGTACTGTACAACAGTGGTACTGTACAACAGTGGTGTGCAGAACGGCATCTCGGAACACACAACCCGTAGGTTCTTGTCACGGATTGGCTATTGTGGCAGACAACCACACTGGGTTCCTATCAGTGGAAAAACATTGCCTGGCCCGACGAAATCCCAGATCCTGTTGCGTCATGCTGACGGCAGAGTCAGGATTTGGCGTAATCAGCATGAGTCCATGGCCCCATCCCGCCTGGTGTCAACGGTACACACATTTTAAAGAAAAATAAGAGTTCTATAAAAAAATATTCACTAAATAAACTAAAAGTGAGCGGACCAAGTCATTTGGCGTCACTCTAAAGCGGAAAGGTGGAATAAACGAGTCAGGAGTAGGTTTTGTTGATCAAACACAGCTCTCTATTGAGGGATTTCTGTCAATACAAGTTGGGCTACTATCCGTGAGTCCAGCCTGCCCTCTGGTGGTCCTTCCACATAAACTAAAAAACGAAAGAGCAAAAATAACGAGGCTATATACAGGGGGTACCGGTACAGAGTCAATGTGGAGGCTATATACAGGGGGTACCGGTACAGAGTCAATGTGGAGGCTATATACAGGGGGTACTGGTACAGAGTCAATGTGGAGGCTATATACAGGGGGTACCAGTACAGAGTCAATGTGGAGGCTATATACAGGGGGTACCGGTACAGAGTCAATGTGGAGGCTATACACAGGGGGTACCGGTACAGAGTCAATGTGGAGGCTATATACAGGGGGTACCGGTACAGAGTCAATGTGGAGGCTATATACAGGGTGTACCGGTACAGAGTCAATGTGGAGGCTATATACAGGGGGTACTGGTACTGGTGCTCTACTCTACCCTACTATACTGCTCTATTCTACTATACTGCTCTACTCTACCCTACTATACTGCTCTACTCTACCCTACTATACTGCTCTATTCTACTATACTGCTCTACTCTACTATACTGCTCTATTCTACTATACTGCTCTACTCTACCCTACTATACTGCTCTATTTTACTATACTGCTCTTCTCTACTCTACTATATACTGCTCTGCTCTACTCTACTATACTGCTCTACTCTACCCTACTATACTGCTCTACTCTACTCTACTATACTGCTCTACTCTACTCTACTATACTGCTCTACTCTACCCTACTATACTGCTCTACTCTACCCTACTATACTGCTCTACTCTACCCTACTATACTGCTCTATTCTACTATACTGCTCTACTCTACCCTACTATACTGCTCTATTCTACTATACTGCTCTACTCTACCCTACTATACTGCTCTACTCTACCCTACTATACTGCTCTACTCTACCCTACTATACTGCTCTATTCTACTATACTGCTCTACTCTACTTCTCTACCCTACTATATTGCTCTACTGCTCTACTACACTGCTCTACCCTCTATTGCTCTACCCTACTATACTGCTCTACTCTACCCTACTATACTGCTCTACCCTACTATACTGCTCTACTCTACCCTACTATACTGCTCTATTCTACTATACTGCTCTACTCTACCCTACTATACTGCTCTATTCTACTATACTGCTCTACTCTACCCTACTATACTGCTCTACCCTACTATACTGCTCTACTCTACTGATCTACTATACTGCTCTACCCTACTCTACTGCTCTACCCTACTATACTGCTCTATTCTACTGATCTACTATACTGCTCTACTCTACTGCTCTACCCTACTATACTGCTCTACCCTACTATACTGCTCTACTCTACTGCTCTACTGCTCTACTCTACTGCTCTACTCTACTATACTGCTCTACTCTGCTCTACTATACTGCTCTACTCTGCTCTACTCTACTATACTGCTCTACTCTACACTAATCTACACTACTATACTGCTCTACTCTACTATACTGCTCTATACTGCTCTACTATACTGCTCTACTCTGCTCTACTCTACTATACTGCTCTACTCTACACTAATCTACACTACTATACTGCTCTACTCTGCTCTACTCTACTGCTCTACTCTACACTACTATACTGCTCTACTCTACTCTACTATACTGCTCTACTCTGCTCTACTCTACTCTACACTAATCTACACTACTATACTGCTCTACTCTACACTAATCTACACTACTATACTGCTCTACTCTGCTCTACTCTACTATATACTGCTCTGCTCTACTCTACTCTATACTGCTCTGCTCTACTCTACTCTATACTGCTCCGTTGGACAGACCAAGCTACAGTGATGGGGAACTGTTCTTACCGTTGGATAGACCAAGCTACAGTGATGGGGAACTGCTCCTTGGAGCTGAGCATCTCCATGATGTTAGTTCTACTGGGAGGACTGATTGTCCACAGACTGTTAGAGCTTCCCTCCAACTCAGCTATGGTCAGATCCTCTGGCATGTAATACTCCAACCACCTCATCGCTTCCTGTTGGGGGAGGACAGGAGGGATGAGAATATTGTCCCTCGGTTACTATGGAGATTTGTCCCATGTTCGGCCTACCAACCCAGTGAGACAACACACATAGTAGTCGCATAAAATACTTGTAACCGTGTACTTACAGGATAGGACTGGTATGAGCTCATGAAGGTGCCATGGATGTCATGTTTGGAGACTTCTCTGAGCTGGTTCTGCTGAGCACTCATAGTGAAGATCGGCTGGAAAACATAACATAGAGATGTAATCTACAGAACAAAAAAACTGTCTGACTGACTGATACCGATCAACTGATGGACCTATCAGTAGTAGAGCCTAGGTTCTGAGCTGCTACAGCACCTGGAACCCGGCCAGGGTGATGGAGAAGGAGACATCCAGTGGTCTGTTGACCACCCCCACCACAGACTTGATCAGAGACATGAAGAGTAGAGGGAACCAGATGATACAGATCAGAAGCATGACGATCATCCCTCCCATCCCATACTTCACCACCGGCTTCTTCGCCTGGCCCCGCGGCTGGGGGTATCTCTGGAGGGGGAGGGGGAGAGCAGGACTATAGTTATGGACGGAGGATACCACTGGAGAGGAGAGGACTATAAGTGTGGACTGAGGATACCACTGGAGAGGAGAGGACTATAAGTGTGGACTGAGGATACCACTGGAGAGAAGAGGACTATAAGTGTGGACTGAGGATACCACTGGAGTGGAGGACTGTAGTTATGGACTGAGGATACAATTGGGGGGGAGAGGACTATAAGTGTGGACTGAGGATACCACTGGAGTGGAGGACTGTAGTTATGGACTGAGGATACAACTGGAGGGGAGAGGACTATAAGTGTGGACTGAGGATACAACTGGAGGGGAGAGAAGGACTATAAGTGTGGACTGAGGATACCACTGGAGGGGAGAGGAGGACTATAAGTGTGGACTGAGGATACCACTGGAGAGGAGAGGACTATAAGTGTGGACTGAGGATACAACTGGAGGAGACATGAGAGGAGGACTATAGGTGTGGACTGAGGATACCACTGGATGGAGGACTGTAGTTATGGACTGAGGATACAACTGGAGGGGAGAGGAGGACTATAGGTGTGGACTGAGGATACCACTGGAGTGGAGGACTGTAGTTATGGACTGAGGATACAACTGGAGGGGAGAGGAGGACTATAGGTGTGGACTGAGGATACCACTGGAGTGGAGAGGAGGACTATAAGTGTGGACTGAGGATACCACTGGAGTGGAGGACTGTAGTTATGGACTGAGGATACAACTGGAGAGGAGAGGACTATATGTGTGGACTGAGGATACCACTGGAGTGGAGGACTGTAGTTATGGACTGAGGATACAACTGGAGTGGAGGACTGTAGTTATGGACTGAGGATACCACTGGAGAGGAGAGGACTATAAGTGTGGACTGAGGATACCACTGGAGTGGAGGACTGTAGTTATGGACTGAGGATACCACTGGAGAGGAGAGGACTGTAGTTATGGACTGAGGATACAACTGGAGGGGAGAGGAGGACTATAGGTGTGGACTGAGGATACCACTGGAGTGGAGGACTGTAGTTATGGACTGAGGATACCACTGGAGAGGAGGACTATAGTTATGGACTGAGGATACCACTGGAGAGGAGAGGACTATAAGTGTGGGACTGAGGATACCACTGGAGAGGAGGACTGTAGTTATGGACTGAGGATACCACTGGAGAGGAGGACTATAGTTATGGACTGAGGATACCACTGGAGAGGAGAGGACTGTAGTTATGGACTGAGGATACAACTGGAGTGGAGAGGAGGACTGTAGTTATGGACTGAGGATACAACTGGAGGGGAGAGGAGGACTATAGTTATGGACTGAGGATACAACTGGAGTGGAGAGGAGGACTATAGGTGTGGACTGAGGATACAACTGGAGGGGAGAGGAGGACTGTAGTTATGGACTGAGGATACAACTGGAGGGGAGAGGAGGACTATAGGTGTGGACTGAGGATACAACTGGAGTGGAGAGGAGGACTATAGGTGTGGACTGAGGATACAACTGGAGTGGAGAGGAGGACTATAGGTGTGGACTGAGGGTACCTCCTGAAGTTATTTAGGCTTGCCATAACAAAGGGGTTGAATACTTATTAACCCAAGACATTTCAGCTTTTCATTTTTAATTCATTAGTAAAAATGTCTATAAACATAATTTCACTTTGACATTATGGGGTATTGTGTGTAGGCAAGTGACAAAAAAAATAATCCCAATTTAATTCATCTGAATTTCCATCTGTAACACAACAAAATGTGGAAAAAGTAAAGAGGTGTGAAGCTTTCGGTGGAGGATACACAACATACCCTCTCTGACTCCCTCCAGCACTTGAGGACGAAGATGTGAGCGTAGATATCTTCCACACAGATCCAAGAGGATAAAGACAGAGAGGTGTCGGTCCAGACCCAGTCCATCACCGCACGCAACTCAGACAGGAACGGGATCATACGGAACCTGGAAGGGGAACACTGGGGTTAGGACACTCAATTCACAGCCTATTTCTCATATGTAGCATGTTGAATTATGGGAGAGAGAATTTATGACTACTGGTCGAGTCTGAGTCAAGTTACGAGTCCGGGACTTGAGTACTACAACCCTGGTGCACAATTTGAGACTTGCACATTGTGCAACAGTGGTATTCAGTACATTCTACAAGTATTCAGAACCCTTGACCCCTTTTTCCACATTTTGTTAAGTTACAGTCTTATTCTAAAATGGATTAAATAGTTTTTTCCCCCTTATCAATCAACACACATTAACCCATAATGACAAAGCAAAAACAGGTTTGTAGAAAATTTAGCTTTAATCAGTACTTTGTTGAAGCACCTTTGGCAGCGATTACAGCCTTGAGTCTTCTTTGGTATGACGTTTGGCACACCTGTATTTGTGGAATTTCTCCCATTCTTCTCCACAGATCCTCTCACGCTCTGTCAGGTTGGATGGGGAGTGTCGCAGCACAGCTGTTTGTGATGTTAGATCAGGTTCAAGTCCAGGCTCTGGCTGGGCCACTCAAGGACATTCAGAGACTTGCCCCAAAGCCACTCCTGCCTTGTCTTACCTGTGTGCTTAGGGTCGTTGTCCTGTTGGAAGGTGAACCTTCGCCCCAGTCTGAGGTCCTGAGCGCTCTGGAGCAGGTTTCCCAATGGTGGAATCCAGAGAAGTTGCAGAAAAATCTCAAGGATGATCAATGTAAACAGGATGCACTTGAGCTCAATTTCGAGTCTCATAGCAAAGGGTCTGAATACTGATGTAAATAAGGTATTTCTGTTTTAAATGTTTTCATAAATTTGCAATAAAAACATTTAATTTTCGATTTGTCATTATGGGGTATTGTGTGTAGGTTTTAGCTGTAACGTAACAAAAAGGAGTCTGAATATTTTCCCAAGTCACTGTATGTTGAATGTGACTTGAATATATGAGTTGAATGTCTTACTACATCCTACCGTGTCCATACTCACCCTTGAAACATGAAGAGGTTGGTGTAGTTGTAGCTCTTGGTGAGGCAGTTACCCAGGACCCTGGTGGGGTAGCCACAGCGGATCTGATAGGCTGACAGCCCAAAGTAGATACACTTGATAAAGTACCACAGCTTGGCTACTGTGTTCTCATTGAAACGCCTGCAAAGTGGACAGAGGTACAATCCCTGATAAACACGGTTACTAATGCTGAACACGGTTACTAATGATAAACACAGTTACTAATGCTGAACACGGTTACTAATGCTGAACACGGTTACTAATGCTGAACACGGTTACTAATGATAAACACGGTTACTAATGATAAACACGGTTACTAATGATAAACACGGTTACTAATGATAAACACTGTTACTAATGATAAACACGGCTACTAATGATAAACACGGTTACTAATGATAAACACAGCTACTAATGATAAACATGGTTACTAATGATAAACACAGCTACTAATGATAAACACAGTCACTAAAGCTAAACACGGTTACTAATGATACATCCTTAATCGATCACAAGCCCCTACCCCATAGGGACTCATGCAGATCTGAAAAAAATTGATATGTTTACAAATTAACTAATTCAATCAATCAAATGAATTTATATCAGATGAATTAGCTAATTAACACAGAAAGGAGGGAAGTCTATTTCTCAGTGACTCCAGGCAGGATGAAGAACATCCAGAAATAAATGATGACCTTTAGCATATAAAGCATTATACATGTGATTATAGTGCATTATGAAGAGGGTATTTATAGGAAGTGTTTGGAATGGTTGTTACCTCGGAGTCTGGGCAAGATGAAGAACATACAGATATGGATCCCGTAACTAATTAACCAATTAACAAATGAACATCACAAGGTGAGTATTTACCTATCAGAGAGTCCGGGGAGGATGAAGAACATCCAGAAGTGGATCCCGAACACCAGGATCACCTGGAAGATGACCTTCCCCAGCACTGTCTTCTTGAGGTACAGGGCCCGATCCACCACCATGGTCCCAAACTGGATCAGAATCATCACCAGGAAGGCTCCGGGAACCTGGTCCTCCGACAGAGACGACGTGAAGTCGGCTCCCGCTGAGTGTTTCTGAGGAGAAGAAGAAGTAATTAATGTCACATTTTTAATATGTGATCAGAGCGGGAATTGAACCCATGAGGCACCGACTGAGGCACACAGGACCCTGTTGACTGTTTCCAACGGGATGATAAGATCATGTCAAATGTAAAGAGACTAGCTACACGTACGTACCCCAAAAGCAGAAAAACCGAAGACGATGATGATGAAGTCGACGGTGTCGGCCAGGAACATGAGGACATAGACATCTGTCAAAGCACTGTACTCTGGATGGACCAGGTTGTAGAAGAACTGACGGATGGGCAGGTACACCTTCATGGTCCTGGAGAGAATACAAAACAAATGTACAAGAATATTATGCTAGGTTAATTTTATGACAAAGAGCCATTTAATAAATCAATTAATCAATCAATCAAACCCACCTCTTGATAGTGAAGGTCTTGGCTTTGATCATCTGTTCTTTGAGTTTCTCCATGATCAGCTGTTTCTTGGTCTTCTGCTGCACTGACACCTCACTCCAATCTCTACGGCTACTGTTCCTGGAGTTGGTGCTGCCTGGGGAAACGATGGCAACGCATGTCAACAAGCTAAAGGCTAGATTTAATGAGCTTACATCTCTAAATGTATTGAGCAAGGCCCCATCCCTATTGTAAAGTAAAGTGGCTAATTAGCTAAGTAAAATAAGTTGGTAAGTTAAGTGAGTAGGCAAGTAAGGTACAGTAAGTAGTCAAGTAAAGTAAGGTACATTAAGTAGTCAAGTAAAGTACAGTAAGTAGTCAAGTAAAGTACAGTAAGTAGTCATGTAAAGTAAGGTACAGTAAGTAGTCAAGTAAAGTAAGGTACAGTAAGTAGTCAAGTCAAATAAAGTACAGTAAGTAGTCAAGTAAAGTAATCTACAGTAAGTAGTCAAGTAAAGTAAGGTACAGTAAGTAGTCAAGTAAAGTAAGGTACAGTAAGTAGTCAAGTAAATTACAGTAAGTAGCGACGTAAAGTAAGGTACAGTAAGTAGTCAAGTAAAGTAAGGTACAGTAAGTAGTCAAGTAAAGTACATTAAGTAGTCAAGTAAAGTACAGTAAGTAGTAAAGTAAAGTAAGTAGTCAAGTAAAGTAAAGTAAGTAGCCAAGTAAAGTACAGTAAGTAGTCAAGTAAAGTACAGTAAGTAAGTAGCCAAGTAAAGTAAGGTACAGTAAGTAGTCAAGTAAAGTAAGGTACAGTAAGAAGTCAAGTAAGGTACAGTAAGTAGTCAAGTAAAGTAAAGTACAGTAAGTAGTCAAGTAAGGTAAGTTACAGTAAGTAGTCAAGTAAAGTACAGTAAGTAGCCACTTAAAGTAATGTACAGTAAGTAGCCAAGTTAAGTACAGTAAGTAGTCAAGTAAAGTACAGTAAGTAGTCAAGTCAAGTAAAGTACAGTAAGTAGCCAAGTAAAGTACAGTAAGTAGCCACGTAAAGTAAGGTACAGTAAGTAGTCAAGTCAAGTAAGGTACAGTAAGTAGTCAAGTAAAGTAAGGTACCGTAAGTAGCCAAGTAAAGTAAGGTACAATAAGTAGTCAAGTAAAGTACAGTAAGTAGTCAAGTAAAGTAAGGTACAGTAAATAGCCAAGTAAAGTAAGGTACAGTAAGTAGTCAAGTAAGGTACAGTAAGTACTCAAGTAAAGTAAGGTACAGTAAGTAGTCAATTCAAGTAAAGTACAGTAAGTAGCCAAGTAAAGTACAGTAAGTAGCCACGTAAAGTAAGGTACAGTAAGTAGTCAAGTAATGTAAAGTACAGTAAGTAGTCAAGTAAAGTAAGGTACAGTAAGTAGTCAAGTCAAGTAAGGTACAGTAAGTAGTCAAGTAAAGTAATGTACAGTAAGTAGTCAAGTAAAGTACAGTAAGTAGCCAAGTAAAGTAAGTTACAGTAAGTAGTCAAGTCAAGTACTGTAAGTAGCCAAGTAAAGTACAGTAAGTAGTCAAGTAAAGTAAGGTACAGTAAGTAGTCAAGTCAAGTAAGGTACAGTAAGTAGTCAAGTCAAGTAAGGTACAGTAAGTAGTCAAGTCAAGTAAGGTACAGTAAGTAGTCAAGTAAAGTACAGTAAGTAGTCAAGTAAAGTACAGTAAGTAGCCACATTACATACAGTAAGTAGCCAAGGAAAGTAGAGTATAGAGTGCATGGCACTTGCAATGCCAGGGTTGTGGGTTCGAATCCCATGGGGGACAAGCACGAAGAAATATGAAAATGGAAGACACTCACTAAGTCGCTCTGGATAAGAGCGTCTGCTAAATGACTAACATGTGGAATGTAAATGTAAAGTTGCCAAGTAAAGTATGTCCCTGACCTCTCTTGGAGCGTACAGAGTGGACTGACTGGTGGGAGATATGAGACCCTCCACTGGAGCTCTTTCTTCTCTGGTAGGTCTGCTGCTGTTGCTGGAGGTAGTGCATGGAGTCCACGGAGGTGCCCACGCCCAGATTTATAGACCTGAGGGTCTGTGTCGACCCCTTCCTCTCGCGGGAGTAGAACGGCACGGGAGTGGCGTCCCTCTCCTTCTTGTCTTCCTTCGACTCAGTGTCCTGGCGAAGGATCTCCTTCTTGGTGTCCTTAAGGTCGTCTTCGTCCCAGAGACCATGACACTACGACGGGAGAGTGTAGAGGAAAGGTAGGGTACCAATAGAGTACGAAACAAAACAATCACATTGTATTACGATCTGAGACCAAGAGATGTAAGTAATACCTATTTGATAATAACAAAGACCTGAAAGACCTGATCCTAGATCAGACGTACCTTCAGGATGGACCTGTGGAAGAAGAGCGCCAGAAGCTGTATGAGGTCATAGACGACGTATCCATCTTTCTTCTCCACTCCGATGATGTTTGGAGGGTGGTAGGGTTTATTCCCGTTCACCTTCGGGTTCTGGTTGAAGGGAAAGAAGCCAAACTGGCAGAAGTACTTGATGACGATGGCGACCTAGAAGAGAAGACATGCAAATAAAACCCGACAATAGTATAGATGCAGTAAAGAGATCCCATCGCATTTCGCTGAAACAATGGAAATGCCATGGCAACGCCACTCAATTTCCTGATTGGCCCCCAGAAAAATTTGCCTACTGTTTCTATGTGTCTTTCACACCATGTTGAGGTAAAAAAAAATCTGAGTATAATGGTATGGAGGTCAACCCCAATACATGTTGATGTCATCATCAACTGCATTGCACTTATAAAAAGTACCATCGGCGGTTTGTATATAACTAGCTATGCTACCAGCTTACACGAACGGGAGTTAGCATTCTGCACTCATTTTTTCGAACCCCGAAACTGAATATTTTTAAATATTATATATATTATATATTATAATATTGAAAATGGCTGACTAGCAATGATCAACAACCAACTTGACAGAGCTTGAAGATTTAGAAAAACAATATACGTGCAAATATTGTACAATCCAGGTGTGCAAAGCTCTTAGGGGAGACCAGATAGACTCATAGCTGAAATCGCTGCCAAAGGTGATTCTAACATGTATTGACTCAGAGGTGTGAATAAATTAGATACACTACATGACCAAAAGTATGTGGACATCTGCTTGTGGAACATCTTGGTGTGTTTAAACATTCTGCGGCATATCTAAAATGTCCTAATTAGTGGTAATGACCTCCATCTCATCTGATCCATACTGCAAATCATCTATTTTCTGTGACAAATGTTTTACTTTTTTTTATAGATTAAAGTGTTTATTTGAATTATTGTCATAGTTCCTTACTCATAAGGATTCATTTCCCCTTTAAGAGCGTCCCACAAATCTGCACCAAAAAAAATACACAACATGGCCAAAAGTATACACCTGTTTGTCAAACATCTCATTCCAAAATCATGGGCATTAATATGGAGTTGGTCCCCCCCTTTGCTGCTATACTGGCTTTCACTCTTCGGGGAAGGCTTTCCAGTAGATGTTGGAACATCTACTGGGGACTTGCATCCATTCAGCCACAAGAGCATTAGTGAGGTCGGGCACTGATGTTGGGCAATTAGGCTTGGCTCGCAGCCGGCGTTCCAATTCACCCCAAACGTGTTTGATGGGGTTTAGGTCCAGGCTCTGTGCAGGCCAGTCAAGTTCTTCCACACCGATCTCGATAAACCATTTCTGCATGGACCTCGCTTTGTGCACGGGGGCATTGTCATGCTGAAACAGCAAAAAGCCTTTCCCAAACTGTTGCCACAAAGTTGGAGGCACAGAATCGTCTAGAATGTCATTGTCTGCTGTAGCGTTAAGGTTTTCCTTCACTGGTACGAAGTGACCTCGTCTGAACCATGACAAAAAGCCCCAGACCATTATTCCTCCTCCCCCAAACTTTACAGATTGTGCTATGCATTCGGGCAAGTAACGTTCTCCTTGCATCCGCCAAACCCAGATTCGTCCGTCGGACTGCCTGATGGTGAAGCGTTATTCATCACTCCAGAGAACACTTTTCCACTGCGTTGCGCATGGTGATCTTAGGCTTGTGTGCGGCTGCTCAACCATGGAAACCCATTTCATGAAGCTCCCAACGAACAGATCTTGTGCTGACGTTGCTTCCAGAGGCAGTTTGGAACTCGGTCATGAGTGTTGCAACCAACGACAGACCATTTTTACGCGCTCTGTGAGCTTGTTTGGTCTACCACTTCGCGGCTGAGCAGTTGTTGCTCCTAGACGTTTCCACATGCTGCTACCATGTTGTGCTGCTACCATGTTGCTGTCATGTTGTGTGGCTACCATGCTGAGCTGTCATGTGTTTCTACCATGCTGTGTTGTTGTCTTAGGTCTCTCTTCATGTAATGTTGTGGTATCTCTCTTCTTGTGATGTGTGTTTTGTCCTACATTTTTATGTTTAATACCAGCCACCCGTCCCTGCAGGAGGCCTTTTGCCTCCTGGTATTGTAAAAAAGGATTTGTTCTTAATTGACTTGTTAAATAACGGTAAAAATAAATTTAAAAAAGCTTCAGATGAATGAACTGACTGTTCTTCAGATTAATGACTTCAGATTAATGAACTGACTGTTCTTCAGATTAATGACTTCAGATTAATGAACTGACTGTTCTTCAGATTAATGACTTCAGATTAATGAACTGACTGTTCTTCAGATTAATGAACTGACTGTTCTTCAGATTAATGACTTCAGATTAATGAACTGACTGTTCTTCAGATTAATGAACTGACTGTTCTTCAGATTAATGAACTGACTGTTCTTCAGATGAATGAACTGACTGTTCTTCAGATTAATGACTGACTGTTCTTCAGATTAATGAACTGACTGTTCTTCAGATTAATGAACTGACTGTTCTTCAGATTAATGAACTGACTGTTCTTCAGATTAATGAACTGACTGTTCTTCAGATTAATGAACTGACTGTTCTTCAGATTAATGAACTGACTGTTCTTCAGATTAATGAACTGACTGTTCTTCAGATTCATGACTTCGGATTAATGAACTGACTGTTCTTCAGATTAACTGACTGTTCTTCAGATTAATGAACTAACTGACTGTTCTTCTTCAGATTAATGAACTGACTGACTGTTCTTCAGATGAATGAACTGACTGTTCTTCAGATGAATGAACTGACTGTTCTTCAGATGAATGAACTGACTGTTCTTCAGATTAATGACTGTTCTTCAGATGAACTGACTGTTCTTCAGATTAATGACTTCAGATGAATGAACTGACTGTTCTTCAGATGAATGAACTGACTGTTCTTCAGATGAATGAACTGACTGTTCTTCAGATGAATGAACTGACTGTTCTTCAGATGAATGAACTGACTGTTCTTCAGATTAATGACTTCAGATGAATGAACTGACTGTTCTTCAGATTAATGAACTGACTGTTCTTCAGATTAATGACTGTTCTTCAGATAAATTAACTGACTGTAAGTCACTCTGAATATGAACGTCTGCTGAATGACTAAAATGTCAAATGTAAATAGTCTGGGATTATATCTGGGATTATATCATCACAAAGATTGTATTTTTCTTCAGGGGCTTCCTTAGAGATAAGTATCATGATATTTGTGTTCATTTAGAGACACTCATTGTGTAGGGTCATAGACTATACATATTAATCTAAAGGATTGTAAAGGATTGTAATAACTGTAAAACTATCATAGAAAGTACATGTGTAATATATTAAATTCATACTTCTATATAGCATAGCATAGCATCCCATAGCATAGCATCCCATAGCATCCCATCGCATAGCATCCCATAGCATCCCATAGCATCCCATAGCATAGCATCCCATTGCATCCCATAGCATCCCATAGCATAGCATCCCATTGCATCCCATAGCATCCCATAGTCTGTCATAGACTATAGCAGTGTCTATGTCTGTCATAGACTATAGCAGTGTCTATGTCTGTCATAGACTATAGCAGTGTCAATGTCTGTCATAGACTATAGCAGTGTCTATGTCTGTCATAGACTATAGCAGTGTCAATGTCTGTCATAGACTATAGCAGTGTCTATGTCTGTCATAGACTATAGCAGTGTCAATGTCTGTCATAGACTATAGCAGTGTCTATGTCTGTCATAGACTATAGCAGTGTCAATGTCTGTCATAGACTATAGCAGTGTCAATGTCTGTCATAGACTATAGCAGTGTCTATGTCTGTCATAGACTACAGCAGTGTCAATGTCTGTCATAGACTATAGCAGTGTCTATGTCTGTCATAGACTATAGCAGTGTCAATGTCTGTCATAGACTATAGCAGTGTCAATGTCTGTCATAGACTATAGCAGTGTCAATGTCTGTCATAGACTATAGCAGTGTCAATGTCTGTCATAGACTATAGCAGTGTCTATGTCTGTCATAGACTACAGCAGTGTCAATGTCTGTCATAGACTATAGCAGTGTCTATGTCTGTCATAGACTATAGCAGTGTCTATGTCTGTCATAGACTATAGCAGCATAGCAGTGTCAATGTCTGTCATAGACTACAGCAGTGTCTATGTCTGTCATAGACTATAGCAGTGTCAATGTCTGTCATAGACTACAGCAGTGTCAATGTCTGTCATAGACTATAGCAGTGAAGCAGTGTCAATGTCTGTCATAGACTATAGCAGTATAGCAGTGTCTACATCTGTCATAGACTATAGCAGTGTAGCAGTGTCAATGTCTGTCATAGACTATAGCAGTGTCAATGTCTGTCATAGACTATAGCAGTGTCAATGTCTGTCATAGACTATAGCAGTGTCAATGTCTGTCATAGACTATAGCAGTGTCAATGTCTGTCATAGACTATAGCAGTGTCTATGTCTGTCATAGACTATAGCAGTGTCAATGTCTGTCATAGACTATAGCAGTGTAGCAGTGTCAATGTCTGTCATGGACTATAGCAGTGTCAATGTCTGTCATAGACTATAGCAGTGTCAATGTCTGTCATAGACTATAGCAGTGTCAATGTCTGTCATAGACTATAGCAGTGTCTACGTCTGTCATAGACTATAGCAGTGTCTACGTCTGTCATAGACTATAGCAGTGTCTACGTCTGTCATAGACTATAGCAGTGTAGCAGTGTCAATGTCTGTCATAGACTATAGCAGTGTCAATGTCTGTCATAGACTACAGCAGTGTCTATGTCTGTCATAGACTATAGCAGTGTCAATGTCTGTCATAGACTATAGCAGTGTCAGTGTCAATGTCATCAGACTATAGCAGTGTCTATGTCTGTCATAGACTATAGCAGTGTCAATGTCTGTCATAGACTACAGCAGTGTCTATGTCTGTCATAGACTATAGCAGTGTCAATGTCTGTCATAGACTACAGCAGTGTCTATGTCTGTCATAGACTATAGCAGTGTAGCAGTGTCAATGTCTGTCATAGACTATAGCAGTGTAGCAGTGTCAATGTCTGTCATAGACTATAGCAGTGTCAATGTCTGTCATAGACTACAGCAGTGTCAATGTCTGTCATAGACTATAGCAGTGTCTATGTCTGTCATAGACTATAGCAGTGTCTATGTCTGTCATAGACTATAGCAGTGTCTATGTCTGTCATAGACTATAGCAGTGTAGCAGTGTCAATGTCTGTCATAGACTATAGCAGTGTAGCAGTGTCAATGTCTGTCATAGACTATAGCAGTGTCTATGTCTGTCATAGACTATAGCAGTGTCAATGTCTGTCATAGACTATAGCAGTGTCTATGTCTGTCATAGACTATAGCAGTATAGCAGTGTCAATGTCTGTCATAGACTATAGCAGTGTCTATGTCTGTCATAGACTATAGCAGTGTCAATGTCTGTCATAGACTATAGCAGTGTCTATGTCTGTCATAGACTATAGCAGTGTCTATGTCTGTCATAGACTATAGCAGTGTCTATGTCTGTCATAGACTATAGCAGTATAGCAGTGTCAATGTCTGTCATAGACTATAGCAGTGTAGCAGTGTCAATGTCTGTCATAGACTATAGCAGTATAGCAGTGTCAATGTCTGTCATAGACTATAGCAGTGTAGCAGTGTCAATGTCTGTCATAGACTATAGCAGTGTCAATGTCTGTCATAGACTATAGCAGTGTCTATGTCTGTCATAGACTATAGCAGTGTCTATGTCTGTCATAGACTATAGCAGTATAGCAGTGTCAATGTCTGTCATAGACTATAGCAGTGTAGCAGTGTCTATGTCTGTCATAGACTATAGCAGTATAGCAGTGTCAATGTCTGTCATAGACTATAGCAGTGTAGCAGTGTCAATGTCTGTCATAGACTATAGCAGTGTCAATGCAGTGTCTATGTCTGTCATAGACTATAGCAGTGTCAGTCAGTGTCAATGTCTGTCATAGACTATAGCAGTGTCAATGTCTGTCATAGACTATAGCAGTGTCAATGTCTGTCATAGACTATAGCAGTGTCTATGTCTGTCATAGACTATAGCAGTGTCTATGTCTGTCATAGACTATAGCAGTGTCTACGTCTGTCATAGACTCTAGTAGTGTAATGTGATTAACGTGCAGTAGTTCTATGTAGCATATTGCAGTATACATTATTTTCTCGGTCCCAAATTGGACCCCTGGCTAAAAGTAGTGTACTAAATAGGGAATAGGGTACTGGTTGGGATGTAGGGCTACATTACCTCGGTATAAACGATGGCGGTCATCCAGAACCTCTTACTGGGTCTAGGTACCGACAGCATGGCCCAGAGGAAGATGAGGATGGGGAGGACCAGGGTGACGCAGGAGGCTGACAGCATGTTGTTGAGGATGATGACTAGGTAACACACCATCTCAGAGTGGGCCACCAGCATGTTATACAGGGCATAGACCAACTGGAGCACCAGGGGCTGGCCCACATAGAACCGCTCTGACTGCTCTAGCTCCTCATCATGGAACATCCTGATGGAGAGGGAGGGGGAGAGAGGGAGGGAGGGGGAGAGAGGGAGGGGGAGAGAGGGGGAGGGAGGGAGGGGGAGAGAGGGAGGGGGAGGGAGGGAGGGAGGGGGAGAGAGAGGGGGGGGAGAGAGGGAGGGGGAGAGAGGGGAGAGGAGAGAGGGGGGGGGAGAGGAGAGAGGGAGGGGGGGGAGAGGGAGGGGGAGGGAGGGAGGGGGAGGGGGGGAGGGAGGGGGGGGAGAGAGGGAGGGGGGGAGACAGGGAGGGGGGGGGGAGAGAGGGAGGGGGAGAGAGGGGGGAGGGGGAGAGAGGGGGAGAGGGGGGGGGAGGGAGGGAGAGGGGGAGAGAGGGGGGGGGAGAGAGGGAGGGGGAGAGAGGGTGGGGGAGAGAGGGAGGGGGGATAGAGAGGGAGGGGGAGAGAGGGAGGGGGAGAGAGGGAGGGGGGGTGGGTGAGAGAGGGAGGGGATAGAGAGAGGGAGGGAATAGAGAGGGGGAGGGGGAGAGAGGGCGAGGAGAGAGGGCGGGGGGAGAGAGGGAGGGGATAGAGAGGGGGAGAGGGGGGGGGGAGGGAGGGGAGAGAGGGAGGGGGAGAGGGGAGAGGGGGGGGAGAGAGGGCGGGGGGAGAGAGGGAGGGGGGAGAGGGGGCGTGCGGGCGGGGCGGGGGGGGGAGGAGATATTAGCTAAAGTGCAAAAAAAATATCTGGCAACCAAGCTAGGATGGAGGTGTGAATGTTTCCTATTAGAATCAAGGTTTGCGATTAAAGGTGTTGAATGATGTTCAGAGTGAAAAATGTATTTGATAACCGATAATAATTCCAGGTAGTCCCAGTAGTCATGTTGAGATGTGGTGTGTTCCACCATACTCTATAGCAAACGGGTTATAAAAGCACGATGTCTTAGCTGAACCATCTGGTACTGTATGTCTCTGGTCTTTGCTGAACCATCTGGTACTGTATGTCTCTGGTCTTAGCTGAACCATCTGGTACTGTATGTCTCTGGTCTTAGCTGAACCATCTGGTACTGTATGTCTCTGGTCTTAGCTGGACCATCTGGTACTGTATGTCTCTGGTCTTAGCTGAACCATCTGGTACTGCATGTCTCTGGTCTTAGCTGAACCATCTGGTACTGTATGTCTCTGGTCTTAGCTGAACCATCTGGTACTGTATGTCTGGTACTGGTCTTAGCTGAACCATCTGGTTCTGTATGCCTCTGGTCTTAGCTGGACCACAGCCTCTGGTACTGTATGTCTCTGGTCTTAGCTGAACCATCTGGTACTGTATGTCTCTGGTCTTAGCTGAACCATCTGGTACTGTATGTCTCTGGTCTTAGCTGAACCATCTGGTACTGTCTGTCTCTGGTCTTAGCTGAACCATCTGGTACTGTATGTCTCTGGTCTTAGCTGGGCCATCTGGTTATGTATGTCTCTGGTCTTAGCTGGACCACAGCCTCTGGTACTGTATGTCTCTGGTCTTAGTTGAACCATCTGGTACTGTATGTCTCTGGTCTTAGCTGAACCATCTGGTACTGTATGTCTCTGGTCTTAGCTGAACCATCTGGTACTGTATGTCTCTGGCTTAGCTGGACCATCTGGTACTGTATATCTCTGGTCTTAGCTGGGCCATCTGGTACTGTATATCTCTGGTATTAGCTGGACCATCTGGTACTGTATGTCTATGGTCTTAGCTGAACCATCTGGTACTGCATGTCTCTGGTCTTAGCTGAACCATCTGGTTCTGTATGCCTCTGGTCTTAGCTGGACCATCTGGTACTGTATGTCTCTGGTCTTAGCTGAACCATCTGGTACTGTATGTCTCTGGTCTTAGCTGAACCATCTGGTACTGTATGTCTCTGGTCTTAGCTGATCCATCTGGTACTGTCTGTCTCTGGTCTTAGCTGAACCATCTGGTACTGTATGTCTCTGGTCTTAGCTGGGCCATCTGGTTCTGTATGTCTCTGGTCTTAGCTGGACCACAGCCTCTGGTACTGTATGTCTCTGGTCTTAGCCCGAACCATCTGGTACTGTATGTCTCTGGTCTTAGCTGAACCATCTGGTACTGTATGTCTCTGGCTTAGCTGGACCATCTGGTACTGTATATCTCTGGTCTTAGCTGGGCCATCTGGTACTGTATATCTCTGGTATTAGCTGGACCATCTGGTACTGTATGTCTCTGGTCTTAGCTGAACCATCTGGTACTGCATGTCTCTGGTCTTAGCTGAACCATCTGGTACTGTATGTCTCTGGTCTTAGCTGGACCATCTGGTACTGTATATCTCTGGTCTTAGCTGGACCATCTAGTACTGTACGTCTCTGGTCTTAGCTGAACCATCTGGCACTGCATGTCTCTGGTCTTAGCTGAACCATCTGGTTCTGTATATCTCTGGTCTTAGCTGAACCATCTGGTACTGCATGTCTCTGGTCTTAGCTGGACCACAGCTTCTAGTTCTGTATGTCTCTGGTCTTAGCTGGACCATCTGGTACTGCATGTCTCTGGTCTTAGCTGGACCACAGCTTCTAGTTCTGTATGTCTCTGGTCTTAGCTGAACCATCTGGTACTGTATGTCTCTGTTCTTAGCTGGACCACAGCCTCTGGTACTGTATGTCTCTGGTCTTAGCTGAACCATCTGGTACTGTTTGTCTCTGGTCTTAGCTGAACCATCTGGTTCTGTATGTCTCTGGTCTTAGCTGGACCACAGCCTCTAGTACTGTATGTCTCTGGTCTTAGCTGAACCATCTGGTACTGTATGTCTCTGGTCTTAGCTGGACCATCTGGTACTGTATGTCTCTGGTCTTAGCTGGACCACAGCCTCTGGTACTGTATGTCACAAACTCACTGAACAGGACCGCAGAGTACTGAAGTGGTAGGCCACACAAACTCACAGAACAGGACCGCAGAGTACTGAAGTGGTAGGCCACGCAAACTCACAGAACGGGACTGCAGAGTACTGAAGTGCGTAAAGCATAAGAATCATCTGTCCTCGGTTGCAACACTCACTACCGAGTACCAATCTGCCTCTGGAAGCAACGTCAGCACAATAACTGTTCGACTGGAGCTTCATGAAATGGGTTTCCATTGCCGAGCAGCCGCACACAAGCTAACACAATATCAGATATAAGATAAGCTAAGATCACCATGTATAATGCCAAGCGTCGGCTGGAGTGTAAAGCTCACTGCCATTGGACTCAGGAACCGTTGAAACGTGTTCTCTGGAGTGATGAATCACGCTTCACCATCTGGCAGTTCGACGGACGAATCTGGGTTTGCGGATGCTAGGAGAACGGTATCTGCCCGAATGTATAGTGCCAACTACTGTATAAAGTTTGGTGGATGAGGAATAATGGCTTGGGGCAGTTTTTTTTTGGTTTGGGCTGGGCACCTTAGTTCTAGTGAAGGGAAATCTTAATGCTACAGCATAAAATGACATTCTAGACTATTCTGTGCTTCTAACTTTGTGGCAACAGTTTGGGGAAGGCCCTTTCCTGTTTCAGCATGACGATGCCCCCGTGCACAAAGTGCATACAGATATGGTTTGTTGAATTCGGTGTGGAAGAACTTGACTGGCCTGCGCAGAGCTCTGACCGCAACCCCATTGAACACCTTTGGGATGAATTGAAATGCAGACTGTGAGCCAGGCTTAATCGCTCAACATCAGTGCCCGACCTCACTAATGCTCTTATGGCTAAATGGAAGCAAGTCCCCGCAGCAATGTTCCAACATCTAGTGGAAAGCCTTCCTAGAAGAGTGGAGGCTGTTATAGCAGCAATGTTCCAACATCTAGTGGAAAGCCTTCCTAGAAGAGTGGAGGCTGTTATAGCAGCAATGTTCCAACATCTAGTGGAAAGCCTTCCCAGAAGAGTGGAGGCTGTTATAGCAGCAAAGGGAGGGACCAACTCAATATTAATGCCCACAATTTAGGAATGAGATGTTTGACGAGTAGGTGTCCACATACTTTTGGCCATGTAGTGCTTTTTTTTTTGGTGCAGATTTGTGGGACGCTCTTAAAGGGAAATGAATCGTTATGAGTAAGGAACTATGACAATAATTCAAATAAACACTTTAATCTATAAAAAAAAACGTTTGTCACAGAAAATAGATGATTTGCAGTATGGATCAGATGAGATGGAGGTCATTACCACTAATAAGGACATTTTAGATTTTTTTTACATTTTGCCGCAGAATGTTTAAACACACCAAGATGTTCCACAGTTCAACAAAACGGTTTTGGGAAGTACTGTTCTATTGTAATTCCACTCTATAGATTAGATCTACAGTTGAAGTCGGAAGTTTACATACACCTCAGCCAAATACATTTAAACTCAGTTTTTCACAATTCCTGACATTTAATCCTAGTAAAAAATTCCCTATCTTAGGTCAGTTAGGATCACCACTTTATTTTAAGAATGTGAAATGTCAGAATAATAGAACAGAGAATGATTTATTTCAGCTTTTGTTTCTTTCATCATATTCCCAGTGGGTCAGAAGTTTACATACACCCAATTAGTATTTGGTAGTATTGCCTTTAAATTGTTTAACTTGGGTCAAATGTTTTGGGTAGCCTTCCACAAGCTTCACGCAATAAGTTGGATTAATTTTGGCCCATTCCTCCTGACAGAGCTGGTGTAACTGAGTCAGGTTTGTAGGACTCATTGCTCACACATGCTTTTTCAGTTCTGACCACAAATGTTCTATAGGTTTGAGGTCAGGGCTTGGTGATGGACACTCCAATACCTTGACTTTGTTGTCCTAAAGCCATTTTGCCACAACTTTGGAAGTATGCTTGGGGTCATTGTCCATTTGGAAGACCCATTTGCGACCAAGTTTTAACTTCCTGACTGATGTCTTGAGGTGTTGCTTATATATTTCCACATAATTGTCCTGCCTCATGATATCATCTATTTTGTGATGTGCACCAGTCCCTCCTGCAGCAAAGCACCCTCACAACATGATGCTGCCACCCCCGTGCTTCATGGTTGGGATGGTGTTCTTCGGCTTGCAAGTCTCCCCCTTTTTCCTCCAAACATAACGATGGTCATTATGGCCAAACAGTTCATCAGACCAGAGGACATTTCTCCAAAAAATACGATCTTTGTTCCCATGTGCAGTTGCAAACCGTAGTCTGGCTTTTTTATGGTGGTTTTGGAGCAGTGACTTCTTCCTTGCTGAGTGGCCTTTCATTTAATGTCGATATAGGACTTGTTTTACTGTGGATATAGATACTTTTGTACTTGTTTCCACCAACATCTTCACAAGGTCCTTTGCTGTTGTTCTGGGATTGATTTGCACTTTTCACACCAAAGTACGTTCATCTCTAGGAGACAGAACGCGTCTCTGTCTTGAGCGGTGTGATGGCTGCGCGGTCCCATGGAGTTTATACTTGCGTACAATTGTTTGTACAGATAAACGTGGTACCTTCAGGCATTTGGAAATTGCTCCCAAGGATGAACCAGACTTGTGGAAGTCTACCATTTTTCTTCTGAGGTCTTGGCTGATTTATTTTGATTTTCCCATGATGTCAAGCAAAGAGGCACTGAGTTTGAAGGTAGGCCTTGAAATACATCCACAGGTACACTTCCAATTGACTTAAATGATGTCAATTAGCCTATCAGAAGCTTCTAAAGCCATGACATCATTTTCTGGAATTTTCCAAGCTGTTTAAAGGCAAAGGCAAAGTCAACTTAGTGTATGTAAACTTCTGACTCACTGGAATTGTGATACAGTGAATTATTAGTGATATAATCTGTCTGTAAACAATAGTTGGAAAAATGACTTGTGTCAAGCACAAAGTAGATGTCTTAACTGACTTGACAAAACTATAGTTTGTTAACAAGAAATGTGTGGAGTGGTTGAAAAACTAGTTTTAATGACTCCAACCTAAGTGAATGTAAACTTCTGACTTCAACTGTATATATATTACACTCCGTACATAACTAGAGACATTATTAACATTAGTGTGTCTCATCCACTTACTTGTTGAGCAGCAGTTCGCTGGCGGTCAGCTCAGTGGTCAGAGAGGGCAGCAGGGGATCGTCCAGATAGTCTGACCGGCTGGTGTCTGGGGTCATCGCCATCATCCTCTTATCGTCCCTGTCGCTCTCATCCTCACTCACCTCCAGTCGGTCAAAGCTCACCGCCTCCATGACAAAAATAATAACAATTCATTTAGTTTACCCTTTTCATTATACAACAATTACCAAGGGCTACCGTGTGAGCAATCAAATTATCAATCAATCAATCAATCAAATGTATTTTATAAAACCGTTTTAACATGAGCAGTTGTCACAAAGTGTTTTACAGTAAACCGGCCCGACCCCAAAAAGCAAGCAAAGCAGAAGTGAAAAACTCTCTAGAACGGAACCAACTCAGAGTGACAAAGGACATAGAGAACCAACCTTGTTGTAACTGGAAGGCACGTCAGTGTCCGAGGTGTTTGGAGCATCCGAGGTGTCCAGCTGACCCGCCCGGTCCCGCTCCTCTGTGTTCCGGTACTCTTGCCGGAGACCTCCATCGTCACTGTCAGTGGTACAGTCCTGGGACCCTGATCGAAGGGCCAGGAAGGTCGAAGTTGGACCATCTACCCTGAAGGAGGGGACCTCCACTGGGCCTGGAGTCTCCCATGGATCCCACTGTCCCTGGTCCCTCTCCTCCTCCTCAGTGGTCACTCCACCACCACCACTCCACCAGGGGCTTCCCTCAGCCTCCTCTGTCTCCGGATGTGAGGGTCCCAAGGGTTCGTTCTGCCTGTCCTCCCCCTGGTCCTGTTCGTCATCCACCTCCTCGATGGTGTCATTGGTGCCTTGCCGTGAATAGAGAGTGATGCACTGAGTCGCCTCGCTGTGGGGGACAGACAGACAGACAGACAGACAGACAGACAGACAGACAGACAGACAGACAGACAGACAGACAGACAGACAGACAGACAGACAGACAGACAGACAGACAGACAGAGGAAGTTACTGGTTACTGTCACTCCTCAGTACTGTATTCACACAGTTGAGAGTATTTGGGTGACACTCACTCAACAGGCCAATGTATCGTTGTGTAGTTTCAAACGTTGGTTGAGAGAACAGAAAGCTTGACTGACAAAGTGACATCGTATTCAACGTGAAGGGAATAATCCTATTCATCTAAAATAATCATATTGACAGTAGTTTGTGAAGTTTGAGGAACAGAAACAAACCACATATAATGATGAGAATAATCAGCAACCCATAAACAGAACATGTGTGTGTGAGGGGAGGAAGAGGAGGAGGAATAAGAGGAAGAGGTTTTTGGCTTGGACCAGGCACCTGGACACTTGGCTACTGCTGCTGTCAGTCGACTTGGAAGCGTCCAGGCCGTAAATCTTACAGAGTTTGGGCCGGACACGCTCGCTGGTTTTGGGAATAGGAATGTCTGGCGGCATTCCGTCCAGCTCGTCCAGCGTGTCTTGGCGGGAGAACAGCATGGTGGCCTCAGTGTAGGCACTGACGGAGAGATGAGAAATAAAGGAGTGGAATGACACAATGGTTACAACATGGCTTTCACATGACACGGCTAACGATGTGGGAGTTTCCAAATGGTAAAGTTGGTGGGGAGGTTATGGCCGAATGCACTGTAGAATGTAATTCCTCACCTCTCAGCCTGTATCCTGAAGATACTGATCAAGCCATAGAATGACATATAGAATACAATGACAGGATATCTCAATAACAGGATATCTCAATAACAGGATATCTCAATGACAGGATATCTCAATAACAGGATATCTCAATAACAGGATATCTCAATAACAGGATATCTCAATAACAGGATATCTCAATAACAGGATATCTCAATAACAGGATATCTCAATGACAGGATATCTCAATGACAGGATATCTCAATAACAGGATATCTCAATAACAGGATATCTCAAGCACTCTACTCAGTCTCTCGAAGATACAGTGCCGTGAAAAAGCATTTCCCCTCTTTCTAATTATCTCTATTTTTGCATATTTTTAATACTGAATGTTATCAGATCTTCAACCAAAACCTAATTCATTTGAATTTGTATTGAACATTTATTTAACTCGGCAAGTCAACTATTAGATAAAGGGAACCTGAGTGAACAAATAACACAACGATTACATACCTGTATATATTATTTCATAAATAAAGTTATGCAAAATCCCTGTGTGAATAAGTAATTACACTCATTAACTGGTTGTGCCAACTTTAGCTGCAACGACTCCAACCAAACACTTCCTGTAGTTGGTGATCAGTCTCTCACGTCGCTGTGGAGGAATTTTGGCCCAATCTTCCATGCAGAACTACTTTAACTCAGCGACATTTGTGGGTTTTCAAGCATGAACTGCTAGTTTCAAGTCCTGCCACAGCATCTCAATTGGGGTTAGGTCTTGACATTGACTAGGCCGTTCCAAAACTTAGTGTTCTTGGGCACAGGGACTATGGTGGTCTGCTTGAAACATGTTGGTATTACAGACTCAGTCAGGGACAGATTGAAAATGTCAGTGAAGACACTTGCCACGTGCCAGTTGGTCAGCGCATGCTCGGAGTACACGTCCTGGTATTCCGTCTGGCCCCGCAGCCTTGTGAATGTTGACCTGTTTAAAGGTCTTACTCACTTCGGCTACGGAGAGCGTGATCACACATTCATCCGGAACAGCTGATGCTCTCATGCATGCCTCAGTGTTGTTTGCCTCAAAGCAAGCATAGAAGTCATTTAGCTCGTCTGGTAGGCTCGTGTCACTGGGCAGCTCGCGGCTGTGCTTCCCTTTGTAGTCTGTAATAGTTTGCAGGCCCTGCCACATCCGACGAGCATCGGAGCTGGTGTAGTACGATTCGATCTTTGTCCTGTATTGGCGCTTTGCCTGTTTGATGGTTCATCAGGAGGGCATAGCAGGATTTCTTATAAGTTTCCGGGTTAGAGTCTCGCACCTTGAAAGTGGCAGCTCTACCATTTAGATCAGTGTGAATGTTGCATGTAATCCATGGCTTCTGGTTGGGGTATGTGCGTACAGTCACTGTGGGTACGACGTTCTCGATGCACTTATTGACAAGCCAGTGACTGATGTGGTGCACTCCTCAATGCCATCGGAAGAATCCCACAACATATTCCAGTCTGACCTAGCAAAGCAGTCCTGTCACCATAGCATCTCCCACCTGTAGCACACGCTCCAGCAGGTATATCTCTCTAGTCACCCCCAAAACCAATTCTTTCTTTGGCCGCCTCTGCTTCCAGTTCTCTGCTGCCAATGACTGGAACAAACTACAAAAATCTCTGAAACTGGAAACACTTACCTCCCTCACTAGCTTTAAGCACCAACTGTCAGAGCAGCTCACAGATTACTGCACCTGTACATAGCCCACCTATAATTTAGCCCAAACAACTACCTCTTTCCCTACTGTATTTAATTAATTTATTTATTTTGCTCCTTTGCACCCCATTATTTTTATTTCTACTTTGCACATTCTTCCATTGCAAATCTACCATTCCAGTGTTTTACTTGCTATATTGTATTTACTTTGCCACCATGGCCTTTTTTTTGCCTTTACCCTCCCTTCTCACCTCATTTGCTCACATCGTATATAGACTTGTTTATACTGTATTATTGACTGTATGTTTGTTTTACTCCATGTGTAACTCTGTGTCGTTGTATGTGTCGAACTGCTTTGCTTTATCTTGGCCAGGTCACAATTGTAAATGAGAACTTGTTCACCTGGTTAAATAAAGGTGAAATAAAAAAAAATTAAAATCTGCTTCATCTGAGCACTTTTTTACAGACCGAGTCACAGGTGCTTCCTGCTTTAATTTTTGCTTGTAAGCAGGAATCAGGAGGATAGAGTTGTGGTCGGATTTACCAAATGGAGGGCGAGGGAGAACTTTGTACGTGTTCCTGTGTGTGGAGTACAGGTGATCTAGAATTGTTTTCCCTCTGGTTGCACATTTGGACTTCAGGAAACAGCAGAGGGAACACCCCCCTATCCACATCGATGGAACAGTAGTGGAGAGGGTAGCAAGTTTTAAGTTCCTCGGCATACACATCACAGACAAACTGAATTGGTCCACTCACACAGACAGCATCGTGAAGAAGGAGCAGCAGCGCCTCTTCAACCTCAGGAGGCTGAAGAAATTCGGCTTGTCACCAAAAGCACTCACAAACTTCTACAGATGCACAATCGAGAGCATCCTGGCGGGCTGTATCACCGCCTGGTACGGCAACTGCTCCGCCCTCAACCGTAAGGCTCTCCAGAGGGTAGTGAGGTCTGCACAACGCATCACCGGGGCAAACTACCTGCCCTCCAGGACACCTACACCACCCGATGTTACAGGAAGGCCATAAAGATCATCAAGGACAGCAACCACCCGAGCCACTGCCTGTTCACCCCGCTATCATCCAGAAGGCAAGGTCAGTACAGGTGCATCAAAGCTGGGACCGAGAGACTGAAAAACAGCTTCTATCTCAAGGCCATCAGACTGTTAAACAGCCACCACTAACATTGAGTGGCTGCTGCCAACACACTGACACTGACTCAACTCCAGCCACTTTAATAATGGGAATTGATGGGAAATGATGTAAATATATCACTAGCCACTTTAAACAATGCTACCCTATATAATGTTACTTACCCTACATTATTCATCTCATATGCATACGTATATACTGTACTCTATATCATCGACTGCATCCTTATGTAATACATGTATCACTAGCCACTTTAACTATGCCACTTTGTTTACATACTCATCTCATATGTATATACTGTACCCGATACCATCTACTGTATCTTGCCTATGCTGCTCTGTACCATCACTCATTCATATATCCTTATGTACATATTCTTTATCCCCTTACACTGTGTATAAGACAGTAGTTTTGGAATTGTTAGTTAGATTACTTGTTGGTTATTACTGCATTGTCAGAACTAGAAGCACAAGCATTTCGCTACACTCGCATTAACATCTGCTAACCATGTGTATGTGACAAATAAAATTTGATTTGATTTGATTTGACATTTAACATGTTGATGGAAATTAGGTAGAACTGATTTAAGATTCCCTGCATTAAAGTCTCCGGCCACTAGGAGAGCCGCCTCTGGGTGAGTGGTTTCCTGTTTGTTTATTTCCTTATACAGCTGACTGAATGTGGACTCCTCTTTCACCCCAGCTGCCAAACTAACCCTGATTCAGATGACCATCCTACCCATGCTAGATCATGGAGAAGTAATTTATAGATCAGCAGGTAAGGGTGCTCTCGAGCGGCTAGATGTTCTTTACCATTCGGCCATCAGATTTGCCACCAATGCTCCTTATAGGACACATCACTGCACTCTATACTCCTCTGTAAACTGGTCATCTCTGTATACCTGTCGCAAGACTCACTGGTTGATACTTATTTATAAAACCCTCTTAGACCTCACTCCCCCCTATCTGAGATATCTACTGCAGCCCTCATCCTCCACCTACAACACCTTTTCTGCCAGTCACATTCTGTTAAAGGTCCCCAAAGGGTTAGAAGAAGCCTACATAACCAACCCATAAAGTCAAATTTAACATCCATATAATTGGCCAGCTATATAAACTGTAATATTGATTTATCCTGCAATAGATGGGGTTCAATTGGTAACATACATTTTGTGTCTTCATCTAATGCCTCTTAACTATCGGCACCGCAGAGGTTGACACGACTGGGTTTCCAATTGAGGATATCCGACTGTATCATGCACACCCTTGTAGTTGCACCGATTCGTCGGCTGTGTTCCCTCACGCCAGTGAGGAAGCTCAACAAAGTGAGGGTGTTAACGGCGGTTAAGGGGAAAGTAATCTAAAAGTACCCGAATGTAATCAGATTACAATTGTGGACAGGTAACTAGTAACTAACGGATTACATTTAGAAAGTAACCTACCCAACCCTGCTTACCTGGATATACTATCCCTGGAGGCCATAGACGCAATGGAGTCCTGGCTCTCCATACGATAGCTGCCTCTCCTTCTACGGACCCTGTGAGACCACGACACACTGTCCTCCTCAATGAGCTGGTCCAGACTGGAGCCCTGCGACATGTATATACGCATCTGCTTCTGGTAGTACACATGGATACTGTCTCTGGATGGGACATTACCCTGTAGGGGAATTACACATTAATATAGTTTACATATAGGTTATATATATGTTGTCATTGATTGATCTGCTTCTGGTAGTACACATGGATACTGACTCTGGACAGGATGTTACCCTCTAGGGAGTGGTTTTATGGTCAAGATCGTCACTGATTCTCGATTTTTCTTTTTTTTTTTTCTTAAGTGGTTCAGCTTTAATATTGCGGAAAGATAGTTGCTTCCATCAATGTAATTGTCTGCATCATTTCCAATCCCCATATATTTTTTGGGTATTTATATATATATTTAAAAAAAAAATATATATATATATATATATACATACATACATACCCATATATATATATATATATGTATACATAAACATTCATACAAATACACATATATGCATACTTTTTTAAGAATATACCTTAATTAATATACCTTAATTATTCCCCCAAATAGTAAACTAATAAACACTCAGGCTTCTACCTTCAGTTTATACATCTTATACACACTTTACAGACACAGTCTATTTTACAACAGTTATATTTTGTTTGTTCTTAGTCCTTCCTCTATTTCTGATGTCCATCCAGTTTGATTTCTATTTGTAACTGTGCTATTTCACAACATTTCTGAACCTATATACATTTTACAGACCCCGTATGTTTTACATTGGTTATCTTGTTATTAGTCCCACCCTTCAGCTCCATTCAACCTCTCCCATCTATCGCTTAACACCATCCATTTTGGATTTCAATTAGCCATATATTTTTCAACTGTGCTGGAGTGCTTGACAAAAGTACTGAACCTTTCTATTCTCATAGCTTCTACAGATTGCAAACTAAAAATAAACATTTTTGCTAAAATAATTATTATATTATTGATTGATTTGACTAGGGCTTTTCAAATCACCCAGTATTGCTGTCTGCAGCGTTAGTTCTAGGCAAATGTTGCAATTCTTCAGCCATTCCTGGACCTGTGACCGAAAACGAGCTACATATGGACAATACCAAAATAAATGATCTAATGACTCTGCCTCCTCACAGCAGAATCTGCAGAGCTGGGAAGATTGTATCCCCCATATATATAACATTATATTGGTAGCAAGAATTTTTGTATAGTAATTTAAATTGAAAAATTTGAAGTTTTGAATCCGGCGTTGTTTTGCGTATCAATTTTTCTTTAACCATTTATGTTCTTTAAAACAGGGCCGACATACAAGTTCCTTACTTTTCCCCCTTCTACTTGCCTCTTCCATTTTTGTGGTAATGCTGCAATTAGTTGGTTGTAATTTTGGGTAGAGCAGACATTCCCATATGTCTGTCTTAGCTGCAGGTGTGACATAACTCCACCAGTCCTATTTATGATATAAAATTATACCTTTTTTTCTTATCGATTCTTTTTATTTTAATCAATTAGTATATTTGAGTTGAACCACAATATTTGTTGTATTATTTGTTCTGTTTTTTCAAGTGGATTAAACTGAAATTGCAACCAAAATAACAATATTTTGGAGATTTCGTTTTCAAACAACCGAAAGTGGGCAGGTGTAATCTGAATAAAGGGAAAAGGCCCTTCTTGAACATAGGATGAGACATTCCTACCAATTGACTGGAGAACCAGTTTGGATTTAAGTATAACTTTTGTATGACTGATGCCTTTAGTGAGAGGTCTAATGCTTTAATATTTAATCATTTCTGCCCTCCGAATTCATATTCATTATATAAATAGACCCTTTTGATTTTGTCTGGCTTTCCATTCCAAATAAAATTGAATATTTTTTGGTTAAAAAGCAGGTCACTAGGTGTAGGCAAAACCATAAGCAAATAGGTCAACTGTGATATAACTAAGGAGTTAATTAGGGTGATTTTTGCCACAAATAGTCAGGTATTTTCCTTTCCATGGCAGCAAGATCTTATCTATTTTTGCTAACTTTCTATTAAAATGTATTGGAGTGAGATCATTTCTTTCTTTCGGGACATGTATAACGAGTATGAGAGACTCTAATTGTGGTTTTAAAAGAAAACATGAATCATCAGCGTACAATGATACCTTCGTTTTTAAGCCAAGTCTAATCCCTTAATATTATTGTTGGATCTAATTTTAACAGCTAACATTTCGATGGCAATAATAAATAGATATGCCGATAGTGAACAACCTTGTTTTACTCCTCTTGATAGTTTAAAACTTTCTGAGATGTAGCCATTATTTACTATTTTACACCTAGTGTTACTATACATAACATAACCAATTTTATAATGAGATTCTCCAAAATTGAAATATTCTAGGCATTTATATATAAACTCCAGTCGTACTTTATCAAAAGCCTTTTCAAAATCAGCTATGAAAACCAGGCCTGGTGTCCCCGATATTTCTAGTGTTCTATTGTTTCCAGTACTTGTCTTATATTATCGCCAATGTATCGTCCATGTAATAAACCTGTCTGATTAGGATGAATAATAATATCTGACAAAACCTTTTTAATTCTATGCACCAAGCATTATGCTAGAATTTTTGCATCACAACACTGAAGTGTAAGAGGCCTCCATTTTTATTAATGGACTGGATCTTTATATACACTACTTGGGTCCTGTTTCAGTAATAATGATATCTGACCTTCTTGTTGCATGTCTGATAATCTACCATTTATATAGGAGTGGATAAAACATGGTAATAATGGTCCTTTGAGTATATCAAAAGGTTTAGTATACTTCCACTGGTATGCCGTCCAGCCCTGGAGTTTTCTCAGCCTTAAAGGCTTTAATTGCATCAAGAAGTCCCTCTGTAACATTATTAACAGGGAAAAAATCCATACAATTAGTTTCAGTTAGTGGAGATGGAGGAGACTGAAATGAAAGCAAATTCTTAAAGTACTTTACTTCCTCTTTCAAAATATCATTAGATGAATCATGCGTGACTCCATTTGTAACGATTTTCAACACATTTTGTTTGGTAGCATTTCTGTTTAAAATAATTTGGTTCATTTTTCCCCATATTCCATCCAGTTGCTTTATTTTTATAATATATTACATCTTCTGGAATAAGTTCCTCCATTTCTTTTTGTTTTCCTCTAACGTATTCCGTGCCTCTATGGTAGTTTTATTGCCTATTATCTAACTGTACTGTTCGTCCTTCAATTTGTTTTGTTAATATGGACTCGTGATCTAAATTGATTTTGTTTTATAGATAAGTACTGAATTGCATGGCCTCTAAAGGCACATTTAAAAGTGTCCCATACAATAAGGGGATATGCTGCACCTAGGTTATGTCTAAAAAAGTCTGTTATAAATTATTCTGTCCTAGTTCTAAACAAGTTATCTTCTAGTAGGCTTTGATTACATTTCCAATATCCTCGCCCACATGGAAATTCTGTTAGAGTAATACATATGTCAATTATGTGATGATCCGACCACATTGTCCCCCATCAACACTTTTTAAACTTTTGGTGCCAGAGAGAATGACATACGAAAGTAATCAAGATGCTTGATTAAGCCTCTGCCAGGTACAGTGGGGCAAAAAAGTATTTAGTCAGCCACCAATTGTGCAAATTCTCCCACTTAAAAAGAAGAGAGAGGTCTGTAATTTTCATCATAGGTACACTTCAACTATGACAGACAAAAAAGCGTTGGAGCGAGGATATTGGATATTGGAAATTTAATCAAAGCCTACTAGATGATACTAGATGGACAGAAGAATTGATATAACAGACTTTTTTAGACATAACCTAGGTTGAGGGGGCAGTGCTGCTCTTGGTCTCTGACTGCATTTTGGCTGCATACAGACCGCTTACAGCAGGCCCATAAAACAGTTAGGGACTTCTCTTTAGTATCTCTTTAGTATCTGGGTCATTCAGGTGGGTGTCTAGGGTATAGGGTTGTGGACCGTTCCATCAATATAGGATCATAAATAAATAAATTAGATGTATAATTTATTTTTAAAATGTAGTTCCCAATTATAGGACAATAAATAAATTAAATGAATAATTTATTTTAAAACACTGTTCCACCATGATAGGACAATAAATAAATAAGATGTATAATTCATTATAAAAGTATATCCATCATCTGAACAACATTGAAAGCCCTCCCACAGCAATACATTGGTTCTGGGATATGCAACCATTTCCTTTCTCACTCAACGCTACACTTTCCCAAACACCAAAAAACACACACCACGCCATCCACACATACTGGGCCTTCTGTTAACTGTGTTTTTTTTTATCTCCACCATATTGAATTAGTGCTTTTGTGTTCCAATTAGTGAGCTTTGAAGATAGACAGAAAAGCTATATTTTTTGTTGTGTTATTACAATCCATAACCGGGCTATAATTGTGTGTTTCCTTATTTGTTTCCTATACCCATGGAGTAGTCTTTGTGTCTCTGAACAACTGGTTGTCAATATACGGTTTATTGACTACGAAAGCTATGCGTTTCCCTTTCAATCTATTTTCCTTGAAAATTGGATACAGAACTTTACGCGCATTCTGTAATTTCCTTCGGGAACTGGTCATTCGTTCAGTTTCCTTCGGGAACTGGTCATTCATTCTGTTTCCTTCGGGAACTAGTCATTCGTTCTGTTTCCTTCGGGAACTGGTCATTCGTTCAGTTTCCTTCGGGAACTAGTCATTCGTTCTGTTTCCTTCGGGAACTGGTCATTCATTCAGTTTCCTTCGGGAACTGGTCATTCGTGCCTATTTTTGTGCCAGCAAGTCTTTTACCCAGGCTTTTAGCCATTATTTGATCTTTAAAGAAAGCAAATTTGGCAATGATTGGCCATTCATACCTTTGCCCTCTCTGTCCGAAACGGTGTACATGTTCAAGTTGGATTTTGTGATAGCTTCGTGTGGGATCTGAAGCGCTGTGAAGAGGAACTCTCTAACTACACATTCAGGAACTTCTCCTTCTTTCTCTTGGACACCTGTAAGTACCAGATTCTCTCTCATGGATCTAGTCTGTATGTCAAGTAAGGCTTCTCTCAGAACGGCGTTCTCCTTTTCAAGTTCATTAAATTCAGTTCATTAAATTGACTGTCTTGACTTGTTTGTGTCTTTCTCCAGTATCGCAGCTTTTTCATCACTCATCCCGAGGCCTACAACTCTTTTATATCCTCAATGACTAATTCAAGTATACCCAGTCGACACAGTTTGTCAGTTATTGATTTTAACAGATGGGTTTCGACCTTTACCATTCCTGGTAGTGAAAATATGAAATCGTCTGTAGAAGAGTCACGTTTTCGTTTTTTAACAGGTTGCCCTGTCTTACTCTCCGTCATGTTGAAATAGGTTCCCCTGTCTTACTCTCCATCATGTTGAAACAGGTTCCCCTGTCTTACTCTCCATCATGTTGAAACAGGTTCCCCTGTCTTACTCTCCATCATGTTGAAACAGGTTCCCCTGTCTTACTCTCCATCATGTTGAAATAGGTTCCCCTGTCTTACTCTCCGTCATGTAGAGACGGGTTCCCCTGTCTTACTCTCCGTCATGTTAAAATAGGTTCCCCTGTCTTACTCTCCGTCATGTTGAAATAGGTTCCCCTGTCTTACTCTCCATCATGTTGAAATAGGTTCCCCTGTCTTACTCTCCATCATGTTGAAATAGGTTCCCCTGTCTTACTCTCCATCATGTTGAAATAGGTTCCCCTGTCTTACTCTCCGTCATGTTGAAATAGGTTCCCGTGTCTTACTCTCCGTCATGTTGAAATAGGTTCCCCTGTCTTACTCTCCGTCATGTAGAGACGGTTTCCCCTGTCTTACTCTACGTCATGTTGAAATAGGTTCCCGTGTCTTACTCTCCGTCATGTTGAAATAGGTTCCCTGTCTTACTCTCCGTCATGTTGAGACGGGTTCCCCTGTCTTACCGTCATGTAGAGACGGGTTCCCCTGTCTTACCGTCATGTAGATATGGGTTCCCTGTCTTACTCTCCATCATGTTGAAATAGGTTCCCGTGTCTTACTCTCCGTCATGTTGAAATAGGTTCCCCTGTCTTACTCTCCGTCATGTAGAGACGGTTTCCCCTGTCTTACTCTACGTCATGTTGAAATAGGTTCCCGTGTCTTACTCTCCGTCATGTTGAGACGGGTTCCCCTGTCTTACCGTCATGTAGAGACGGGTTCCCCTGTCTTACCGTCATGTAGATATGGGTTCCCCTGTCTTACCGTCATGTAGAGACGGGTTCCCCTGTCTTACCGTCATGTAGAGACGGGTTCCCCTGTCTTACCGTCATGTAGAGACGGGTTCCCCTGTCTTACTGTCATGTAGAGACGGGTTCCCCTGTCTTACCTCCATCATGTTGAGATATGGGTTCCCCTGTCTTACTCTCCGTCATGTAGAGACGGGTTCCCCTGTCTTACCGTCATGTAGAGACGGGTTCCCCTGTCTTACCGTCATGTAGAGACGGGTTCCCCTGTCTTACCGTCATGTAGAGACGGGTTCCCCTGTCTTACCGTCATGTAGAGACGGGTTCCCCTGTCTTACCGTCATGTAGAGACGGGTTCCCCTGTCTTACCGTCATGTAGAGACGGGTTCCCCTGTCTTACTCGTCATGTAGATATGGGTTCCCCTGTCTTACTCTCCATCATGTTGAAATAGGTTCCCTGTCTTACTCTCCGTTATGTAGAGACGGGTTCCCCTGTCTTACCGTCATGTTGAGACGGGTTCCCCTGTCTTACTCTCCGTCATGTAGAGACGGGTTCCCCTGTCTTACTCTCCGTCATGTAGAGACGGGTTCCCCTGTCTTACTCTCCGTCATGTAGAGACGGGTTGCCCTGTCTTACTCTCCGTCATGTTGAAAAAGGTTCCCCTGTCTTACTCTCCATCATGTATAGACGGGTTCCCCTGTCTTACTCTCCATCATGTAGAGACGGGTTCCCCTGTCTTAGAGAGAGAGAGAGAGAGAGAGAGGGTGGGATGTACCTTTTTGACCTCTCTAGTGAGCATGCATCTCTCAATGCGCAGCACGGTGGAGATGTCTATGTGTTCTCTACACACGTTGTTCATCCACTTGGTGAAGCTCTCCACCGTGGTCTGGAACAACACCCAGGTGAACTGGATGATGTTGAACACTCGCTTCAAGACGTTGTCTGGTGGGAAGTAGGAAAGAGAAGTTACATTTACCGTACACTCTTAGTCAAAGCGACATACAATCAGTCTATTCGAACTAAAGTAGTCATAATACCAGTCTATTCAACTGAAGAAGTCATAATATCAACTCACAATCACATTGCTATTGACCATCATTGACTCTGAGTAAACTATAGTAAGGATAATATATATGTATTTAAATGATTTATATTGAATCGAGGTTGGTCTCTCCATGTATGTGGTTTTGACATGTGTTTTGGATATAACTATAAACTGGGTAGTTAGGCTCATGAATGCTGTTGGCTGAAAGCCATGGTATATTGAAGCAATAAGACCTGAAGGAGTGTGGTATATGGCCAATATACCACGGCTAAGGGTTGTTCTATAGCCCTTAGCCGTGGTATATAGGCCATATACCACAAACCCCACAGGTGCCTTATTGCTATTATCAACTGGTTACCAACATAAGTAGAGCAGTAAAAATACATGTTTTGTCGTACCCGTAGTTTACGGTCTGATATACCACGGCTGTCAGCCAATCAGCATTCAGGGCTCCAACCACCCAGTTTATAATGTCTGATATACCACGGCTGTCAGCCAATCAGCATTCAGGCCGTATTGCTTCAATATACTACAGTATTTCAAAGGGGCTGTGGCACCCACCTGGTCCATCAGACTTCTTCTCCTCTCCTCCCTTCTGATCCTCCTCTGTCTCTCCAAACTCTATAGTCACATGACCTACAGAATAACAACACAAAACAATAACTTACAAAGGACAACACAACAAAACAATGACTTACAGAGGACAACACAACAAAACAATAACTTACAGAGAATAACACAAAACAATAACGTATAGAGAATAACACAACAAAACAATAACAACAAAACAATAACATACAAAGGACAACACAACAAAACAATGACTTACAGAGAATAACACAAAACAATAACGTATAGAGAATAACACAACAAAACAATAACATACAGAGAATAAAACAAAACAATAACGTACAGAGAATAACACAACAAAACAATAACAACAAAACAATAACTTACAGAGAATAACATAATGATACAATAACTTAATGCACATATAACAGAGTAGATTTGGATTATAATTACTGTGCTTGTATGAGCAGTAAGCACCCATTCTACTAGATAATATTCTGGGGTACACGTCTGGGCTGCCCACTCTCACCCTGCCTTTTCACAACCAAGCCTCTTTTGATAGGGCTGAAGACCTCCACAGTACATTACTTACATTATGAATAGACTGGCAATCAAGAATATAGTGTGTATGCTTCTTTATACCACTGACTGGCTTATTCTTCTGATTAGGCTTGCATAATTCTGCTAACTTTACCAAAATTCACAGGTTTTTCCACAAATCCAGGTTGGAATACTCTTGGAATCAGGATGGAATAAGCAGAAAATCGAGGAATCCTCCAAACGGGGTTTCTGGAAAGTCTGGTCATTTTGGGAAAGTTACCCGACTTTTACAACCCTACTCCTGATTAACTTCCTTCTTGTGTTTGTCTCCTGGTGTACCTGGTTCATAATTTGTGATTATCTCTCTTGGTCTACCTCTTCCAGAACCCACACTCACCCTCCATCTGGTTCTTTTTGTGTTTGTCTCTCTTGGTCTACCTCTTCCAGAACCCACACTCACCATCCATCTTGTCCTTTTTGTGTTTGTCTCTCTTGGTCTACCTCTTCCAGAACCCACACTCACCATCCATCTTGTCCTTTTTGTGTTTGTCCCGCTTGGTCTACCTCTTCCAGAACCCACACTCACCATCCATCTTGTCCTTTTTGTGTTTGTCTCTCTTGATGTCCCTCTTCCAGAACTTGTGCTTCTCTTTGCTTTGTTTCTTCATGGCTGTCTTAGAGTCTGTTATCCAGACATGGTAGACAAACTGGGACAGTACAGTACAGGAAGCACAATGTTAGAGTTTGAACATAAAGAGACGGATCCTAATTTGAGATGTGTAAGCTTAACTCCAACTATCTGTTGATGCTGACAGAAGATTTGTACGAAAACGTGAGAAACACACACTGATTTCAAGTTAGGATTCAATTCAATCAAAGGAATGATTCAGAGGGGTTGGGTTAAATGGTGAAGACATGCTGAGGACACAGGATACAGACTGAGGATACAGACTACACATGCTGAGGACACAGGATACCGTCTACACAGACTGAGGATACAGTCTCACAGGCTATGGTAAGAGGAGATGCTGAATCTATTGTTTTTGTACCTTGGCTGCCCTGATTACATACTGAAAGATGGCTTTTGGAAGTTTAATGATAGATCTGGGCAGAGCTATAAGGGCTGAGGCGAACTTCCCAATAGCTTGCTGAAGAGGAGGGACAAAGGGTGGGGGGAGAGTTAGTAGAAAACAGAATTAGATTATATTGAAGAAAGTGTCAGAGCAGAAATAACACATTTTCCAACTAGCAACAGATGATCTTAAACTGAACTGAACAATAAATACAATATAATATTTCACATACCGGTAATACCGGTAATACCAGTAACTACTTTGCTGTTGTTCTATTCCTCACCTGAAACGCCGACTTCTTGGGAGGCAGTAGACCCTCTCTTCTCTCCATCTCTTCCTCCTCTTCTTCACTGTCGGTTTCAAACAAGTAATAATCTCCACTTCTCACCACTGAGGAGTAGAGAGCAAGGTGCTGTTAATATTAACTGGAGGAAAGGGTTTGAAAAGCAGGTGATGCTTTGGGGTGTAAACTAAGTAAATGTGAGGCAGCAGAGGTTGGTTTGATTCAAAAAGGGAAAACACACACAAAGTTAGACACAGAATAATTGCATTAGTTTGTTTGGTAAGACATGGCACAGGTTTGAGGTGACTTGGGCAGAGACTTTAAAAGTATTGTAATTGGTGAAACGGAATTATGTCCTTGAACAGAAGAGCCACAGTAGGGGAACAGGAGTAAAGGATGCTGGGTAATACAGTGCATTCGGAAAGTATTCAGACCCCTTCACCTTTTCCACATTTTGTTACGTTACAGCTGTCTGTGACTATCATTAAATGTGAAGACTGTTATTTTATCAAATCAATTCTCTATCTGTAATTTAATTATACGATTAAACTAATCATGTAACTTTAATTAACTAGGAAGTTGGGGCACCACGGAAAAATGTTTGTTTATAGAGTGTCAATTTCCCGAATATAACTCTTCAGATATTTTATTATCTTATCGATTACAGTCTTCTATTAATGCATTATTACCTCATCAGTTCTCGTTACTGAACGTCGCAAACCCTTGGATATCTGCACGAACCCTAGCCTAAATCGAGAATCAGCGATATACAAATTGGCTTAATTATTTATTTACTAACTAATTAAATAATCACACAGAATCACATAACAAACCAACAGTAGATATTTGGGTTACTGGATGATACAAAGAAAAAGTCCCTAGTGGACTAAGCCGATATGAAGGCTTGGTAGACAAAGGAAAGGGGTGGGGACTGAGAAAGAGCGGGAAAGACTAGATTGATTCACTACACACAGTCTATAATTATATTCATTGAAATGCTAATCCTTCGCACATGAACGGCCGCTCATTCGAAAATAATTGCAATGTGTTTATATTTACGCCTGTATGCCGTTGTTGTCTTCTCTGTTGGAAACGCTGGTCAGTCTGCTGGAGAGTCAGTTCATCAGAGAGTCTCTGGGTAACTTCCCCAGAAGTCACAATGTCTTTTCGAAGTTGTAGCTTTCTCTGCTGCTCTGGCTAGTATCTGTTGTAATGGATACATCAGGCCTAGAGATGGTTGTTGCATAGATAGATGCTTCCGCGGTTGTCGGTATTCTCGTACGAGACAAGTAATTATACGTCTAGGATTTGCTCTTATTCTGTAGTGATCGATAGTCTCAGAGTTGTACCATTTCCAGCCGTGTAGCCAAAACTACACATTGTCGAATGGTCTATAGAATTGTAGCCATTCCAACGTGGGGACTCCGTTCCGGCGTTCTCTGACTTAATGTACATTCTGTAGGAAGTGGTTTTAGGGCGATTCCATGACACCTGATGTAATGTTCTGGGGCCACTGACTAGTTAAAACTTTAGAAAGCCAACATCACATTACATCTTCTCACAAATAGTCTAATATTTACTCATTTTATCCAACATCTAGATGTAAACCTGACAGCTGGGAAATTGACACTTTAAGAGATACAGTTATGTGTGTTTCCTGTCCTTCATGAGGTCACCAAATCAAACACACTCGTCATGACTGTCCATTAAAACCTGTTAGGGATAGGAAGCAGTATTTTCGCTTTGGATGAATTGCGTGCCCATAGTGAACTGCATCCTACTCTGTCCTAGATGCTAATATATGCATATTATTATTACTATTGGATAGAAAACACTCTGAAGTTTCTAAAACTGTTTGAATTATGTCTGTGAGTATAACAGAACTCATAGGGCAGGAAAATTTCCAAACAGGAAGTGGAAATTCATGACTGTCCCATAAATGTCCACGAACCACTCCCACATTCTCAAAAATAGAAATATTGTTTAATTATTCCAACTTTTGATGTCCAAGGGTCTCTCTGTGTTCTACAGTTTACATTCCAACCTTGAACACTACAGAGCATAGAAGCAGAGTATTTAAAACCATCATAAAACAGCTGACTTCTCTCTCTACGAGAGAGAGCACGCTGTAGAGAGGACCTTCCGATCGTCACAGGAGAGTCATGACATATATAACATATTCTAAAATGGATTGAATAAAAAATATCAATCTACAAACATAATGACAAAGCTGAAAAAGTATTTTAGAATTTTAAAAAATGAATTAAAAATGTAAAAAACATATCTTATTTACATAACTATTCAGACCCTTGGCCATGAGTCTCTAAATTGAGCGCAGGTGTATCCTGTTTCCATTGATCATCCTTGAGATGTTTCTACAACTTTACTGAATTGTGTCGAGGCACAGATCTGGGGAAGGGTACCAAAAAATGTCTGCAGCATTGAAGGTCCCTAAGAACACAGTGGCCTCCATCATTCTTAAATGGAAGAAGTTTGGAACCACCAAGAGTCTACCTAGTGCTGGCCACCCGTCCAAACTGAGCAATCGGGGGAGAAGGGCCTTGGTCAGGGAGATGACCAAGAACCCCCCTGTTCACTCTGACAGAGCTCCAGAGTTCCTCTGTGGAGATGGGAGAACCTTCCAGAAGGACAACGATCTCTGCAGCACTCCACCAATCAGGCCTTTATGGTAGAGTGGCCAGATGGAAGCCACTCTTCAGTGAAAGGCACATGACAGCCCATTTGGAGTTTGCCCAAAGGCGCCTAAAGGACTCTAAGACCATGAGAAACACGATTCTCTGGTCTGATGAAACCAATATTGAACTCTTCAGCCTGAATGTCAAGCGTCATGTCTGGAGGAAACCTGGCACCATCCCGACAGTGAAGCATGGTGGTGGCAGCATCATGCTGTGGAGATGTTTTTCATCGGCAGGGACTGGGAGACTAGTCAGGATCGTGGGAAAGATGAACGGAGCAAAGTACAGCGAGATCCTTGATGAAAACCTGCTTCAGAGTGCTCGGGACCTCAGACTGGGGCGAAGGTTCACCTTCCAACGGGACAACGAACCTAAGCACACAACCAAGACAAACAGCTTCGGGAGAAGTCTCTAAATGTCCTTGAGTGGCCAAGCCAGAGCCCGGACTTGAACCTGATCGAACATCTCTGGAGAGACCTGAAAATAGCTGTGCATCGACGCTCCCTATCCACCCTAACAGGGCTTGAGAGGATCTGCAGAGGAGCACGGTGAGAAACTCCCCAAATACAGGTGTGCCAAGCTTGTAGCGTCATACCCAAGAAGACTCAAGGATGTGATCGCTGCCAAAGGTGCTTCAACAAAGTACTGAGAAAAGGGTCTGAATACTTCTGTAAATGTGATAATTCAGTTTCAGTTCTAAAAAACAGTTTTTGCTTTATCATTATGGGGTATTGTGATGTCATTATGGGGTATTGTGATGTCATTATGGGGTATTGTGATGTCATTATGGGGTGTTGTGATGTCATTATGGGGTGTTGTGTTGTCATTATGGGGTGTTGTGTGTAGATTGACGATGAAGAAAAACAACTCAACCCGTTTTAGAATGAGGCTGTAACATAACAAAATGTGGAAAAAGTCAAGTGGTCTGAATAATTTCTGAATATATAAATGGGATGTTTACGGGATAAATAATATAAGGAATGCAACAACAGGGGATGATACAAAAAAAATCCAATTCAGAAACAGGCCACCACAGAGAAGAACTGTGGAAGATTTTAGGTACGAATCTGTGACTGGAAGAATATAACACTATTGAAAAGCTTTTCATCCTTATTGATTTTATCATTGCGATATTTAAGCCTTGTTTGAATCAGGTGTGTATTATATTGCTCTGGATGCTTTCTCTTGTGGTCTGTTGATGATTAGAACTATAACAGAGATAGAATTCTTCACCCAGGAAGAGAAAAGGGAGATACATTTTATCTCTGTTGAATTCATACATTATTTCACAATGAGAGATTCCCTACTGTGGCCTCCTCAGAACCACACCCAAAAACATAACAGGCATCAGTTGTTGTATTTTCTCTCAGTGGAATATTCTGTCTCTTTAAGGCCCCATTTTATGCACAAATACATTATGTAATTGCCATTAGTTGAGGCATATTGTCTTATTTCATTAAAGGAAATCAGAACAGTATCCTGCCTGTATATTTCTGATGTTTTGGGGTTCATCAATCAATTAACCAACCAATCAATCAACCAATAAACAAATCAATCAATCAATCAAACAAGGGGCCTTAAATAGAGTCAGAAAAGGACTGAGGTCGTGACGGAATGTTTTCAGGTCGTCTGGAGCCCAGGTGCAGTATGGAAATCCTCTGTGAGTTCTGGTCAAGGACACAATAGCCAATCAGAGTGGAGAAAAAAAAGGCGTGGTCAACCTACTGGAGGCGTGGTCAACCCAAGGCTGCCACCACTGCTTTTTTTTAGTCTTAGATTGTTCTTGTTTTTGTTCTTTCTCTCTCTCTCGCTCTGCTCCTATAATACAAATAGTTTCACAGGTAGATCAATGCTTCATTCAGAGCTCGTGCAAATTAAACAACTATTTTTTTGATAAAATATGTTTAAAAACATTATTTTAAACATAAGCACCAGTACCACAAAATTGCTTACAGTGATTATATCATATAATGATGGTGAGTGTATGAAAATCTATTCCAAGGTTTCCTAAACATTCCATGAGAACAACACCATTGTCATCCTCATCCTCCCCCTCCCCCTCACCCTGCTGCTCCTGTGGAAGGATGGGGTACTCTCTGTCTCCAGACTCCTGTGGAAGGATGGGGTTCTCTCTGTCTCCAGACTCCTGTGGAAGGATGGGGTTCTCTCTGTCTTCAGACTCCTGTGGAAGGATGGGGTTCTCTCTGTCTCCAGACTCCTGTGGAAGGATGGGGTTCTCTCTGTCTCCAGACTCCTGTGGAAGGATGGGGTTCTCTCTGTCTCCTGACCCCTGTAGATGGATGGGGTTCTCTCTGTCTCCAGACTCCTGTAGATGGATGGGGTTCTCTCTGTCTCCTGACCCCTGTAGATGGATGGGGTTCTCTCTGTCTCCTGACCCCTGTAGATGGATGGGGTTCTCTCTGTCTCCTGACCCCTGTAGATGGATGGGGTTCTCTCTGTCTCCTGACTCCTGGCTCAACATATTCTTCCCTCTCTTAAACTTCTCCTGGCGCTGCTTTATACGGTCCATCCTGAGAAAGAGAGAGACAGAGAGAGAGACAGAATGAGACAGAGAGAAAGAAAGAGAGAAAGAAAGAGAGAGAGAGAGAGACAGAGAGACAGAGAGAGAGAGAGACAGAGAGAAAGAGAGAAAGAGAGAAAGAGAGAGACAGAGAGAAAGAAAGAGAGAAAGAGAGAAAGAAAGAGAGAGAAAGAAAGAAAGAAAGAGAGAGAAAGAGAAAGAAAGAAAGAAAGAAAGAAAGAAAGAGAGAAAGAGAGAAAGAAAGAGAGAGAAAGAAAGAAAGAAAGAGAGAGAGAAAGAGAGAGAGAAAGAGAAAGAGAGAGAGAGAGAAAGAGAGAAAGAGAAAGAGAGAAAGAGAAAGAGAGAGAGAGAGAGAGAGAGAGGGGTGGGAGATAAAAAGAGAGAGAGGGGAGACAGAGGGGGTGGGGTATGGGGAGATAGAGAGAGAGGGGGTGGAGAGAGGGGGGAGATAGAGAGAGGGTGGTTGGGTATAGAGAGAGAGAGGGGGAGATAGAAAGAGAGGGTGGTGAAGAGAAAGGGGAGATAGAGAGGGGGTGGGGTATGGGGAGATAGAAAGAGAGGGGGTTGGGTGTAGAGAGAGAGAGGGGGAGATGGAGAGAGGGGGAAATAGAGAGAGGGGGTTGGGTGTAGAGAGAGAGGGGGGAGATAGAGAGAGGGTGGTGAAGAGAAAGGGGGAGATATAGAGGGGGTGGGGGGGAGATAGAGAGGGGGTGGGGTGGAGAGAGAGACAGGTGTGAGGGGAGAGAGAGATAAAGAGAGAGGGGGTGGGTAGATAGAGATAAAGAGAGATAAGGGGAGAGAGAATGACCATGGGTTAGGGGAATGACCATAGGGGGAATGACCATAGGGGGAATGACCATAGGGGGAATGACCATAGGGGAATGACCATAGGGGGAATGACCATAGGGGGGATGACCATGGGGGAATGACCATGGGGGCATGACCATATGGGGGCATGACCATATGGGGAATGACCATGGGGTGGGTGAATGACCATAGGGGGAATGACCAAGGGGTGGGGAATGACCATAAGGGGGAATGACCATGGGGTGGGTGAATGACCATAGGGGGAAATGACCATAGGGGGAATGACCATAGGGGGAAATGACCATGGGGGAAATGACCATAGGGGGAATTGACCATAGGGGGAATGACCATAGGGGGAATGACCATGGGGGAATGACCATGGGGTGGGTGAATGACCATAGGGGGAATGACCATAGGGGGGAATGACCATGGGGGAATGACCATGGGGTGGGTGAATGACCATGGGGTGGGGTAATGACCATAGGGGGTGACCAAAGTGGTGTAATGACCATGGGGGGAAATTACCATGGGGAGAAATGACCATGGGGGAATGACCATAGGGGGAATGACCATAGGGGGAATGACCATAGGGGGAATGACCATAGGGGGAATGACCATAGGGGGAAATGACCATGCGGGGTGACCAAAGTGGTGTAATGACCATGGGGGATATTACCATGGGGGAATGACCATGGGGGGATTGACCATTTGGGGGAATAACAATAGGGGGAATGACCATGGGGGTGAACATGGGGGAATGACCATAGGGGAGGAATGACCATTTGGGGGGAATGACATAGATATAGCAGTTAATTTAGTACTAATATACATACTATATATACTATATACTATATATACATACTATATATACTATATATACATACTATATATACTATATACTAATATACAGTGGGGCAAAAACGTATTTAGTCAGCCACCAATTGTGCAAGTTCTCCCACTTAAAAAGATGAGAGAGGCCTGTAATTTTCATCATAGGTACACTTCAACTATGACAGACAAAATGAACTAAAGAAAATCTAGAAAATCACATTGTAGGATTTTTAATGAATTTATTTGCAAATTATGGTGGAAAATAAGTATTTGGTCACCTACAAACAAGCAAGATTTCTGGCTCTCACAGACCTGTAACTTCTTCTTTAAGAGGCTCCTCTGTCCTCCACTCGTTACCTGTATTAATGGCACCTGTTTGAACTTGTTATCAGTACAAAAGACACCTGTCCACAACCTCAAACAGTCACACTCCAAACTCCACTATGGCCAAGACCAAAGAGCTGTCAAAGGACACCAGAAACAAAACTGTAGACCTGCACCAGGCTGGGAAGACTGAATCTGCAATAGGTAAGCAGCTTGGTTTGAAGAAATCAACTCTGGGAGCAATTATTAGGAAATGGAAGACATACAAGGCCACTGATAATCTCCCTCGATCTGGGGCTCCATGCAAGATCTCACCCCGTGGGGTCAAAATGATCACAAGAACGGTGAGCAAAAATCTCAGAACCACACGGGGGGACCTAGTGAATGACCTGCAGAGAGCTGGGACCAAAGTAACAAAGCCTACCATCAGTTACACACTACGCCGCCAGGGACTCAAATCCTGCAGTGCCAGACGTGTCCCCCTGCTTAAGCCTGTACATGTCCAGGTCCGTCTGAAGTTTGCTAGAGAGCATTTGGATGATCCAGAAGAAGATTGGGAGAATGTCATATAGTCAGATGAAACCAAAATATAACTTTTTTGTAAAAACTCAACTCGTCGTGTTTGGAGGACAAAGAATGCTGAGTTGCATCCAAAGAACACCATACCTACTGTGAAGCATGGGGGTGGAAACATCATGCTTTGGGGCTGTTTTTCTGCAAAGGGACCAGGACGACTGACCCGTGTAAAGGAAATAATGAATGGGGCCATGTATCATGAGATTTTGAGTGAAAACCTCCTTCCATCAGCAAGGGCATTGAAGATGAAACGTGGCTGGGTCTTTCAGCATGACAATGATCCCAAACACACCGCCCGGGCAACGAAGGAGTGGCTTCGTAAGAAGCATTTCAAGGTCCTGGAGTGGCCTAGCCAGTCTCCAGATCTCGACCCCATAGAAAATCTTTGGAGGGAGTTGAAAGTCCGTGTTGCCCAGCAACAGCCCCAAAACATCACTGCTCTAGAGGAGATCTGCATGGAGGAATGGGCCAAAATACCAGCAACAGTGTGTGAAAACCTTGTGAAGACTTACAGAAAACATTTGACCTCTGTCATTGCCAACAAAGGGTATATAACAAAGTATTGAGATAAACTTTTATTATTGATCAAATACTTATTTTCCACCATAATTTGCAAATAAATTCATTAAAAATCCTACAATGTGATTTTCTGGATTTTTTTCCTTCTCATTTTGTCTGTCATAGTTGAAGTGTACCTATGATGAAAATTACAGGCCAGGGTGGATATTAAAGTTATCCTGTTATCACCCATCTCTGCTCTCCTGTACCTTTGGGCCAGGGTGGATATTAAAGCGGTTATCACCCATCTCTGCTCTCCTGTACCTTTGGGCCAGGGTGGATATTAAAGTTATCCTGTTATCACCCATCTCTGCTCTCCTGTACCTTTTGGCCAGGGTGGATATTAAAGTTATCCTGTTATCACCCATCTCTGCTCTCCTGTGCCTTTGGGCCAGGGTGGATATTAAAGTTATCCTGTTATCACCCATCTCTGCTCTCCTGTGCCTTTGGGCCAGGGTGGATATTAAAGTTATCCTGTTATCACCCATCTCTGCTCTCCTGTACCTTTGGGCCAGGGTGGATATTAAAGCGGTTATCACCCATCTCTGCTCTCCTGTACCTTTGGGCCAGGGTGGATATTAAAGTTATCCTGTTATCACCCATCTCTGCTCTCCTGCGCCTGACTTCCCGGCAACCAGTCACTCACCCCGTTACATGGACTTACTGTCTCTTCAGCTGTTCCATAGACTGCTTCTCTTCCTCCAGTCTGGCTCTGACTGCCTTCACGATAGTTGCCTGGAACAATTCAGCCCCTCTGAAACACACACATACATCATCACATCACAGATACATTATGACATCACAGATACATGATGACATTACAGATACATGATCAGATCACAGATACATGATGACATCACAGTACCACAGCAGGGTAAGAACAGATACATGATGACATCATAGTACCACAGCAGGGTAAGAATAGATACATGATGACATCACAGTACCACAGCAGGGTAAGAACAGATACATGATGACATCACAGTACCACAGCAGGGTAAGAACAGATACATGATGACATCACAGTACTACAGCAGGGTAACAACATATACATGATGACATCACAGATACATGATGACATCACAGTACCACAGCAGGGTAAGAACAGATACATGATGACATCACAGATACATGATGACATCACAGTACTACAGCAGGGTAAGAACAGATACATGATGACATCACAGTACTACAGCAGGGTAAGAACAGATACATGATGACATCACAGATACATGATGACATCACAGTACTACAGCAGGGTAAGAACAGATACATGATGACATCACAGATACATGATGACATCACAGTACTACATGATGGTAAGAACATCACAGATACATGATGACATCACAGTACTACAGCAGGGTAAGAACAGATACATGATGACATCACAGTACCACAGCAGGGTAAGAACAGATACATGATGACATCACAGTACCACAGCAGGGTAAGAATAGATACATGATGACATCACAGTACTACAGCAGGGTAAGAACAGATACATGATGACATCACAGTACCACAGCAGGGTAAGAATAGATACATGATGACATCACAGTACCACAGCAGGGTAAGAACAGATACATGATGACATAATAGTACCACAGCAGGGTAACAACAGATACATGATGACATCACAGTACCACAGCAGGGTAACAACACATACAAAGAGTTAGCTGGTATAATGGAGGTAGTTTGGACACAAAGCTTAGGAAGGATTAGCTTTATGAAGACACACAGACAGTAAGCGTATACCTGAAGGCCAGTATCTGTGAGGCCCTGATGTCAGCCACCACATGTAGGAAGTAGTAACTCATGAAGACGCGTCTCTGCAACAGCAGGAAGGCAAAACAGATACTGTCCCATATGATCCCAGCCTCGTCGCTGGGCAGATCACACTTCTTACCACCATCCGCAGCTAGAGACGCCACGGACAGACAGACAGACAGACATAGAATGCACAACCAGCAGACACATGGAGTAGATGGAGAAGACAGATGGAGAAGATGGATGGAGAAGACAGATAGAGCAGAAGGAGAAGACAGACAGAGAAGATGGATGGAGAAGATGGATGGAGAAAACAGATGGAGAAGACGGATGGAGAAGATGGATGGAGAAGGCCGATGGAGAAGATGGATGGAGAAGACAGATGGAGCAGATGGAGAAGATGGATATAGAAGACAGATGGAGCAGATGGATGGAGAAGACAGGTGGAGCAGATGGATGGAGAAGACAGGTGGAGAAGATGGAGAAGACAGATGGAGCAGATTGATGGAGAAGACAGATGGAGCAGATGTAGAGGACAGGTGGAGAAGATGGATGGAGAAGACAGATGGAGAAGACAGATGGAAAAGATGGATGGAGAAGACAGATGGAGCAGATGGAGTAGATGATGGAGTAGACGGATGGAGAAGACAGATGGGGGGTACAGAGAAAACAGATGGAGAGGATGGATGGAGCAGATGGAGAAGACAGATTGAGCAGATGGAAAAGACAGATGGAGCAGACAGATGTAGCAGATGGAGAGGATAGATAGGAGAAGATGGATGTAGCAGATGGAGAAGACAGATGGAGAAGATGGAGAGACAGGTGGAGCAGATGGATGGAGAAGATGGATCAGACGGATAGATCAGATGGAAAAGATAGATGGAGAATATAGATGGAGAAGATGGATGGAGAAGACAGATGGAGCAGATGGAGTAGATGGATGGAGAAGACAGAGAAAGCAGATGGAGAGGACAGGTGGAGCAGACAAATGGAGCAGATGGAGAGGACAGATTGAGCAGACAGATGGAGAAGACGAATGGAGAAGATGGATGGAGAAGACAGATTGAGAGGACAAATGGAGAAGATGGGTGGAGAAGATGGATGGAGAAGACAGACAGAGAAGACCGATGGAGCAGATGGATAGAGCAGACAGATTGAGCAGATGGAAAAGACAGATGGAGAAGATGGATGGAGCAAACGGATGGAGAAGATGGGTGTAGAAGACCGATGGAGGAGACATGGAGCAGACAGATGTAGCAGATGGAGAGGACGATGGAGAAGACAGATGGAGCAAACAGATGGAGCAAATTGAGAAGATAGATGGAGAGGATGGATGGAGAAGACAGGTGGAGAAGATGGATGGAGAAGACAGATTGAGAGGACAGACAGAGCAGACAGATGGAGCAGATGGAAAAGACAGATGGAGAAGATGGATGGAGCAGACGGATGGAGAAGACAGGTGGAGCAGATGAAGAAGATGGATGTAGAAGACAGATGGAGCAGACAGGTGTAGCAGACAGATAGAGAAGACAGGTGGAGCAGACAGATGGGGAAGATGGATGGAGAAGACAGGTGGAGCAGACAGATGGGGAAGATGGATGGAGAAGACAGATGGAGAAGACAGGTGGAGAAGACAGATTGAGAGGAGATAGATGGAGAAGATGGGATGGAGCAGATGGAGAAGACAGATGGAGAAGACAGGTGGAGAATACAGATGGAGAAGATGGATGGAGAAGACAGATGGAGAAGACAGATTGAGAGGAGATAGATGGAGAAGATGGGATGGAGCAGATGGAGAAGATAGATGGAGAAGACAGATGGAGAAGACAGGTGGAGAAGACAGGTGGAGAGGAGATAGATGGAGAAGATGGGATGGAGCAGATGGAGAAGATGGATGGAGAAGACAGATGAAGCAGATGGAGGGGACAGGTGGAGCAGATGGAGAAGATAGATGGAGAAGACAGATGGAGAAGACAGGTGGAGAAGATAGACAGAAGATGTGGAGCAGATGGAGAAGATAGATGGAGACAGATGGAGATAGATGGAGAAGATGGGATGGAGCAGATGGAGAAGATGGATGGAGAAGACAGATGAAGCAGATGGAGGGGACAGGTGGAGCAGATGGAGAAGATAGATGGAGAAGACAGATGGAGAAGACAGGTGGAGAAGACATATTGAGAGGAGATGGAGAAGATGGGATGGAGCAGATGGAGAAGATGGATGGAGAAGACAGATGAAGCAGATGGAGGGGACAGGTGGAGCAGACAGATGGAGCGGATGGTAGAAGATGGATGGAGATGACAGATGGAGCAGATGGAGAAGACGGATAGAGCAGATGGAGAATATGGATGGAGAAGACAGATGGAGCAGATGGAGAAGATGGATGGAGAAGACAGATGGAGCAGATGAGGAGACAGATGGAGAAGATGGATGGAGAAGATGGAGCACCTTTAGTAACATCATTTCATCACGTTCATAAAACATGGTTTCATTGCTTCATGAAAGTAAGAGTCTTACGTGTGAAGTCTCTGTTGGTGACAACCTTATACTCCTTGATGGTGCAGGCCAGACTGAGGAGCTGGATCAGCCAACAGTTGTTGACCACCAGGACATTGATGTAACCACAGGCCAGGATCTGAACACGGAGACAAGATATCAGATGCCGTATCTCACATCCCCCTATTCCCTTTAAAGTGCACTACTTCAGATAAATGGAAGAAGAAAGGCTTTATGCCACATTATGTCAAACTATCGGACGGAAGGTCCTTTTCATATCACCATCTCAGTAGTATGACAGTTCTTATGATTTGTGAAGCATCTATGTAGTGCTTATGAAGACTTTACGAATGCTCTATGAAGACTTTACGAATGCTCTATGAAGCCTTTACGAATGCTCTATGAAGCCTTTATGAGTCGTTTAAAGTGGAACCGTATGTCCTACTGTGTGTGTGTGTGTGTGTGTGTATGTATGTGTGTGTGTGTGTGTGTGTGTGTGTATGTGTGTGTGTGTGTGTGTGTGTGTGTGTGTGTGTGTGTGTGTGTAGGTGTGTGTGTATGTATGTGTGTGTGTATGTATGTGTGTGTGTGTGTGTGTGTGTGTGTGTGTAGGTGTGTGTGTGTGTGTAGGTGTGTGTAGGTGTGTGTGTCCTACTCACAGACAGGATGTTCTTCATAGTGATCACAAACACGTTATAGGCAATCAGGAAGTCCCAGTAGTGGAGGATATTTTTGATTGGTTTGAGCAGCAGCTCCCCACCGAACAGCAGGAAGTAGAAACATCCCACTATATAGCCCAAACAGAAGATACTGATACGGGTGGTGCCGGTGATGAAGATGATGGTGAGGACGAACCAGAACAGGTAGCTAAACGTGATGACCTTCAGCATGTCCAGGTAGGACCTGGAGGAAGAGAGAAGAGAAGGAGAGGAAAGAAGAGAACATGCAGGTAGACTAGTGGTTAATCCCAGGTAGACTAGTGGTTAATCTCAGGTAGACTAGTGGTTAATCCCAGGTAGACTAGTGGTTAATCCCAGGTAGACTACTGGTTAATCTCAGGTAGACTAGTGGTTAATCCCAGGTAGACTACTGGTTAATCCCAGGTAGACTACTGGTTAATCCCAGGTAGACTAGTGGTTAATCCCAGGTAGACTACTGGTTAATCCCAGGTAGACTAGTGGTTAATCCCAGGTAGACTAGTGGTTAATCCCAGGTAGACTAGTGGTTAATCCCAGGTAGACTAGTGGTTAATCCCAGGTAGACTAGTGGTTAATCCCAGGTAGACTAGTGGTTAATCTCAGGTAGACTAGTGGTTAATCCCAGGTAGACTAGTGGTTAATCCCAGGTAGACTAGTGGTTAATCCCAGGTAGCCTAGCGGTTAATCCCAGGTAGCCTAGCGGTTAATCCCAGGTACCCTAGAGGTTAATCCCAGGTAGACTAGCAGTTAATCCCAGGTAGACTAGTGGGTAATCCCAAGTAGCCTAGAGGTTAATCCCAGGTAGACTAGCGGTTCAACCCAGGTAGCATTGCAGTTCATCCCAGGTAGCCTACCGGTTCATCCCAGGTAGCATTGCAGTTCATCCCAGGTAGCATTGCGGTTCATCACAGGTAGCATTGCGGTTCATCCCAGGTAGACTAACGGTTAATCCCAGGTAGCCTTGCGGTTAATCTCAGGTAGACTAACAGTTAATCCCAGGTAGACTAGCGGTTAATCCCAGGTAGCCTAGCGGTTAATCCTAGGTAGCATTGCGGTTCATCCCAGGTAGCATTACGGTTCATCCCAGGTATCCTTGTGGTTAATCACAGGTAGACTAGTGGTTAATCTCAGGTAGACTAACAGTTAATCCCAGGTAGACTAGCGGTTAATCCCAGATAGACTAACAGTTAATCCCAAGTGGCCTAGCGGTTAATCCCAGGTAGACTAGTGGTTAATCCCAGGTAGACTAGTGGTTAATCCCAGGTAGACTAACAGTTAATCCCAGGTAGACTAGTGGTTAATCCCAGGTAGACTGATGGTTAATCCCAGAGCCGACTAGGTGAATAATCAGACCGTGTGACCACGTACAGAGGCTCTAGATAAGAGAGTCTGTTAAATGACTCATTACTGTAGTGGCTCTGGATAAGAGAGTCTGTTAAATGACTCACTACTGTAGTGGCTCTGGATAAGAGAGTCTGCTAAATGACTCACTACTGTAGTGGCTCTGGATAAGAGAGTCTGCTAAATGACTCACTACTGTAGTGGCTCTGGATAAGAGAGTCTGCTAAATGACTCACTACTGTAGTGGCTCTGGATAAGAGAGTCTGCTAAATGACTCACTAATGTAGTGGCTCTAGATAACAGAGTCTGCTAAATGACTCACTACTGTAGTGGCTCTAGATAAGAGAGTCTGCTAAATGACTCACTACTGTAGTGGCTCTGGATAAGAGAGTCTGCTAAATGACTCACTACTGTAGTGGCTCTAGATAAGAGAGTCTGCTAAATGACTCACTACTGTAGTGGCTCTAGATAAGAGAGTCTGCTAAATGACTCACTACTGTAGTGGCTCTGGATAAGAGAGTCTGCTAAATGACTCACTACTGTAGTGGCTCTAGATAAGAGAGTCTGCTAAATGACTCACTACTGTAGTGGCTCTAGATAAGAGAGTCTGCTAAATGACTCACTACTGTAGTGGCTCTGGATAAGAGAGTCTGCTAAATGACTCACTACTGTAGTGGCTCTAGATAAGAGAGTCTGCTAAATGACTCACTACTGTAGTGGCTCTAGATAAGAGAGTCTGCTAAATGACTCACTACTGTAGTGGCTCTGGATAAGAGAGTCTGCTAAATGACTCACTACTGTAGTGGCTCTAGATAAGAGAGTCTGCTAAATGACTCACTACTGTAGTGGCTCTAGATAAGAGAGTCTGCTAAATGACTCACTACTGTAGTGGCTCTGGATAAGAGAGTCTGCTAAATGACTCACTACTGTAGTGGCTCTGGATAAGAGAGTCTGCTAGATGACTCACTACTGTAGTGGCTCTAGATAAGAGAGTCTGCTAAATGACTCACTACTGTAGTGGCTCTGGATAAGAGAGTCTGCTAAATTACTCACTACTGTAGTGGCTCTGGATAATAGAGTCTGCTAGATGACTCACTACTGTAGTGGCTCTAGATAAGAGAGTCTGCTAAATGACTCACTACTGTAGTGGCTCTAGATAAGAGAGTCTGCTAGATGACTCACTACTGTAGTGGCTCTGGATAAGAGAGTCTGTTAAATGACTCACTACTGTAGTGGCTCTGGATAAGAGAGTCTGCTAAATGACTCACTACTGTAGTGGCTCTGGATAAGAGAGTCTGCTAAATGACTCACTACTGTAGTGGCTCTGGATAAGAGAGTCTGCTAAATGACTCACTACTGTAGTAACTCTGGATAAGAGAGTCTGCTAAATGACTCACTACTGTAGTGGCTCTAGATAAGAGAGTCTGCTAGATGACTCACTACTGTAGTGGCTCTGGATAAGAGAGTCTGCTAAATGACTCACTACTGTAGTGGCTCTGGATAAGAGAGTCTGCTAAATGACTCACTACTGTAGTGGCTCTAGATAAGAGAGTCTGCTAGATGACTCACTACTGTAGTGGCTCTGGATAAGAGAGTCTGCTAGATGACTCACTACTGTAGTGGCTCTGGATAAGAGAGTCTGCTAGATGACTCACTACTATAGTGGCTCTGGATAAGAGAGTCTGCTAGATGACTCAAATAGAAAATGAGAAGGGAAAAAAGCAACAATGTGTCCAATGTGTCCAAGACTTTAGCTCAGGGGGCTAACACAGTCTTGTAGTGCGGGTTCAAACCCAGTTAGTCTGACCACTTTACCTCAATGAGAAAACACCCTGCTGTCTGTCATCATAACAGATACATCATTAAGCCATTGAGCTACAATAAGAAAAAGCATCATGTTCTGTAATATAATCTGTCATACCGCCATCAATCACATCATTTTAACTAGATCAATAACGGTCAGGCTTACAGTAAACGTCTGATGATCGATCAATACTTGGAGCCTACAGTGGATAATAAAATATATGGGGTTGACTTGAAACCCGATCCATGTCTGTCACTACAGGTATCTACTGTATGAGAGAGAGAAAGAGAGAGAGAAAGGGAGGGAGACAAAGAGAGAAAGGGAGGGAGACAAAGAGAGAAAGGGAGGGTTGGAGAGAGAGAGAGAGAGAGAGAGAGAGAGAGAGAGAGAGAGAAAAAGAGACAGAGAGGGAGAGAGAGAGAGGGAGGGGGAGAGAAAGAGAGAGAGAGAGAGTTTGA